>NC_136606.1:17807717-17835217 GCF_910589615.1 Taurulus bubalis | reverse complement strand
GTACACTACATAGACAACAAGTGAAGACACTTGCTTGCAGGTACTTGTTTTATGTCGGACTACATTTCTGTAATGAACCTGAACAGAGAAGGAAACATCCACCTAACAATAGCAGTGGTCTGCAGGATCGACCAGACTACCTACTGGTGCACAGTACTGTATGCAGCCCGGTCCTCCTTGGGGCTCGGGGGGCTCCAGGAACCTGCGTGATTGATGGAGGCCATGAAGGACAGGAGTCAGACCAGCTATAAATAGCTACTTCTTTGACAGGGACTGTGGGAGCAGGTCTGATTTCAAGTGGAAACTGGTTCAGATACAACTGGGGTAACACACACTAACTGTTCTTTCTTACATCTGACACTACTTGAGACACATTTGACGTTTTTTGATGTAATTGATTCATTCTTTTCCACAGCAGACAATTGATTTGTCATAGTAGAAAATAGTTTTTTTTTACTAATAGCATTAACGATGGCTCTGTCACATGTCCGTGTTCAAGTGCAGCCAGAAACCGAAACAAATAATATGAATTAATGGTATTATTTACACCCGTGCTTTTTCCACTGTGCCGTGCCAACATGCCTCTTCTGAAAGGCCTATTGTGATGTTGAAATTGATCTCCATATGAAAGCAGATTAATGTAGCAGAATTTAATCTTCTACACACCATCTGACGTTTCCAGCTTCTTTTACTTTGGAAGAGCTGCAGGCTTTTCCTGTTTTACAGGTTTCCAGTGCGACATGTTGGGTTCACAAGACGCAGTTTAGAAGCCAATCTTCTCAGTGATAGTCTTAAATGTTACTATTAATTACACCGGTACCGCATTCAGATCATAACGATCCATTGATGATCAACTGCTATAAGCCCCACGCTTCCACACATCCGGGCATGCCTATGGGGAATGTAGTTTTCTCATAAAACTTTTAACTTTTCCATTTCTGAACCGATTTACACAGGTTTTTTTTCTATAAAACCTTCGAATCACCCCAACACTTTGTTTTTCTGTGGTTTTATTGCAGATCTGGGTTTATTGCAGACACTTTGTTTTTCTGTGGTTTTATGTGATCTGAGTTCCTTAGGGCCTGTTCTTTCCAAAAATGTGTGTTATTAGTATGCGGGACCTTGGAAAGGGTCTGAAAGCACACATTTTGAACATGTCGGAAACCGCTCGAAAAGCATTTTCGGCCAATCTTGCTTAGATCATGCTGATTAAAAAAAATTTAAAAAAATAATAATAAAGTATATTTTAAAGTAAAAAAATAAAATAATAAAGTATTATAGATAATTTGGGGTTCATACGACTACTTGAACACGGTGAACCTCGAAAAAAGACCCTACATAGGGTCTGCGGGGCTTAAAGGTTTAAGTACCTTTCTTTGAAATGTCTGAGGAAGCAAACCAGACGTGCAGCAGATTCTAACGTTCTACATTTGTATTTATTCTTTTGTCATTGGGGATTTCTCATCTACATTCAGTTTAGCAGAACAAGCTGTTTTCCAACATCAGTGTGTATGATAAGTGGACCTCACACAAGCTGTTGGCCAGCAGTCAATGGCAACATTAGCGGCTGTGTAACATTTTAATGCAGCTTAAGGAGCTTAGAAGCGTCAACAATCCAGTAATATCAGACAAATGTCATCAACCCCAGTGCCCTCTTCTGCACACTACATGATCCAAATCAATGTATGTATCGCCCAAAAGGCTTGTCATCAACTTCCAGCAACGGATTAATTTCACAGTAAATCAACACTAATGATAGCATGTTCCAAATGTACTATAACTATGTTGTGAAACACTTAGTCAACATTGTACTTCTACGTGTAGTTTGCGGTGATATGACAAAATACATAGACACACCAGATAAAAACATTATCCTTTCGTAAGAAAGGTAATTCATTTAATGTTCCCTAGTTCAAGAAAATCACAAACATTTAAACCAATCTTTCTCTCGTAGATTTAAAGTAGAAAAGAATAAAGCCTTCTAAAGATTTGTACGACACCAGCTTACTTTAGACTTCACTATCTCTCCAGCAAGATGTTTTACAACCTCAAGCTCCTCCAATAAAAGGACATGAAACAGTCTCCCTGCTGTCATTGCCTTGACGTAATGATAAGCAGGACAGAATGAGAGGTATGATCATACAAGTGAAAAGAATGAAGAACACACTACTGTAATGTATTCAAAGTATTTCAGTGTCATTGGCACTTCAAGCACCTGCCGGCAGGAGTGAGAGCTTTGGCACTTTTCAGTCTAAATCAGAGCATCGCCTCGGAGACGACAATAAAACAGAAAGAGTTTCGCTTAATGCGACTTGATAAAAGCATCTTTGTCTTTGTTTCACCTCGGTCGGTCACAAACTCCGTCAGTAGTGTTCTGCGGATTCTCTCTCTCTTTGTCCGCGTGAGCTCTGGGCTCTCGGGTGTAATGAACCAAACTAAATGTGAATGTGAAACTCTTGCAAAGTGTTATGGCTTTCTGGAACTCCTTTTGCTGGAGAAGAGACCTTTCCTCAGCCGGCCAGAGCTGCAGTAACAATAGATCTTATTCATTTGTTTTGCTCCCTCGCTCCCAATTGGGTTGACCAGTTTGTGGTTACACTGCCTCGCTGTTTTCCCCGCACATGCACACACACACACCTTCTCCACCTCTCGTCCTCCACCTCATTTCCCTCTAATTGATGGACGCCGTCTCTCACCCCCTCATCCAGCCTCTGGCAGCTTTTAAGACACTTTTAATGAGAGCTCAGAGGACGACCACGCCATCTTTCTTTCCCTCCTCTCCTTCAATCTAGCAGCCTTCAATGGGTCTCTTGAAGACCATTGTGTTTGTGAGTGTGTGTGAGAGAGAGAGTAGACCAGCTGTGAAGTGCGCTAATAGGCTCGCCCCGTCCGATGTCGCCGTCTCGCACGGCCAATGCCTCCATCTCCACCCCGCCGCCCTCGTGCCCGATGGGAACTCAAGCAGCCTCCTCAAAGAGAAATACACTCTGGCATTGTTAGCTGAAGAAAGAGAGAAACACGAGGAGGCAGAGCCAACGAGAGAGCAGTGGAGATGGAGAAAGACTCCCTGTACACCTGGTATTAGAACTGTTGCATTGCTCCTGTCTAGATATGGATTACATTCACACTGCAACATTAAAACGCCCCTTTGGTGTGCATTTACGTCAATTAGATTCCTCTTAACATGTGCATCCTTTAGCCTCCCTTATTGCCTATATACTGATATCTCACTTACTAGTATGTTATAGCTTTGTATACATTTCCTTCTCAGATCAACAGGTGAATGTTTATTTCATGTATGGAGTTGTGGTTTGTCCGGTTGATGATCCGCTCCTTACTGCCTATTTTGGGTTATTTTACCCAATGGCGAAAACATACATTGTTATGCTTTTGATCACTTAAAGGAAACAAAGTCAAAGCACAAAGGGAGAATAAAAGAGAGGATACAGGCCTTTTTTCCCGCCTCGATAAAACACAAACCCGGTTTGCTGCACCTTTTGTCTGTCACCACCGTTTAATTGCGTAAAGTGTGTGTAGCTTTGTTTGGACAGCTCCCAACCCTTCAGTGAGCTGATCAAAACAGGCAGAACCAATAGAGATGAAGGGGTGTAGGTGGGGAGCAAAGACAAGGGGGGTTATCAAACAGTTGTCCTCTGCTTCTGTCTCTCTCTCTCACACACACACACACACACACACACACACACACACACACAGTCACGCTGGTTCTGAATCTCCCCCGTTGGCCTGCCTGAGCACGACTCAGTGAGCGCGAGTCACATCTCTCAATTCCATCGGGCTCATTTCATTAACTTTATTGGCCTGACTGATGATCAAGAAACAATATCGCAGAAGCAGTAATTCATTAAAAACAAACAAACAATTGATGTATTCACACGCCATACATTATCTAGATGAGATGATACAAGCTTGTAAGCTACATAACTGTCAATAATTGGATTCTGATAACCCCTACGTATGTGGTGTGAACACAGGTACTCACAATCACACAGACTCCCCCGTTCTGTCTTCATCTCCTCCTCCCATTGGTTCTGCCTGTTTCTCTCACCCTTCCCACCACCACCACCTCCTCCTCTCCATATTGCAGCACTAATACTGCCACTTCATGTGCAAATATTTGAGTCTGCCCTCAAAGCCCTAAACGCATCGATCAGTCTCGCAGATATTACCATTTAACTGAAGAACCTCGGACAAGCACATCGATTCTGGCGTTTTTCTAGACGTATCCCTTCCCCGGTGGATATATCAAATCAAAGCTTTTTTAATACTGGGTAAATAATCCCTTCATCCGCTCTCAGGGTGACGAGGGCTCCCTGTCTCATAAAGCTGTTGAAGGCGAATTGCTATCACACGACAATAACTGGCGACGGTTTTCCTTGTTTTTGCTCTTATCGCACATAAATGCAGTTAGTTAAAACGCAAAGAATTCAGTTCACCTTCTAACCGCGCCTGAAAGTCCACCGAAATAACAAGCAAGAAATTGTTTGAGGGTGGGAAACGAGAACAAATGTCTGTAGCCTGCATATCATCAGGCTAATTAGGCAGCGCCAGGCATTCTGAATGCATAGCTAATGAGCACCTTCTCCATCTCTGCCGGGATCACCCGGCACGTCTAATGGTCACATAAATTCTCATTTATAGGTCATAATCTGTCATTTATGTACACGGGTTCCCCCAATTAGAGGCTTGGGTCCTTCAGGCTGATGCCTCTCTGGGGGATTTGCAGCTCTGGTACCCTGGCACTCACCGAGCCCCATTAGTGACAAACCCTGACCTGGCGTCCGAGTCGACCCTGGAGTGCTGTGGATAACCTGGCTCATAAAGGATGCCGGTACAGGGGAACGGTTCCAGGTGCTTGTTGTGAGTGTCCCGTGTGTCTGTTTGTGTGTCTGCCGGCTGAAATGGCGAGGGACTGGCAGGAAACCAGCAACGAACCCGAGACAGCGTGGAGCGGACATGAATAGCAGGCGCTGTGCTCCTTGCGATGCCATTTCGCTGAACAATAACTATTCTATTATCAAAGGCCAAATGTTTATATGGAGCATGTGAGTCAACCCTGGACTCCATTTCGTATGTCTTCAGCTCAATAAATAGGGACATTTAGCTCTGTCCCAATGGAATCACCAAAATGGCAAGCAGACATAGTCCCATAACCACAGCAATTGAGAGTCTGTCAGGAGATCCAGGCATCAGGCTGCTGGGGAGGTTATGGTCAGCTCTGGGGAAAAAAATAGAAATGCTAAGTTTAATATCGTCTTCAAGCACTCTTAGGGAGAGAGGACACATGTAGTTCTGAAGGACTAAATCGTCCTCTTATACCTGAGTCTGGATCGGTGCAATTTATTTAATTTCCTTGCGTGTATTTTTGTGCTGTGTCTTTTTGTCTCCATGCATCCTAACCTGGACGTGATGCGTTTTATCTTTTGAAAAGTCTTCCCCAGATTATTAGCCAAAGCTATGCAGCGACTTTGGTTCAGATGCGCCACACATAAGCACTGTCATGTCATGATTTCACTGCTGTTATGAATCACAAGGCGAGGCTTGTAATGAACATTCATTTATTGAAGACAGATCATTTAAGTTGGCATTGTTTCCTAATCTGCTTGATATCTAATGATAGTTGGGAAAAAAAAACAAATAAAGACGCTCTTTGCATTCGTCTCTTAATATCACTGCACTGCATATGGACTTATTCATTGTAGTAGATCAGCCTTTATAGCATCACTCTCAAAGAAATGTAGATGCACAAAAGACCAGCAGCTACAGGGAGTCACAGTGTCAGACACAGTTACAATCAAGTCAGCTTTAATGGAAAAAAGAAGGCTAATCTAACAAGTGAGAGTTGAACTGCCCACACTGGGATGACCCCAGGACGACCCCGGCTAGTTGGCCCCTGTTGACCCATTCCACATGCAGTACTCACCCCTACTGTTGCTTTTCTAGGAAGTCGATTTGGATGCTTTCAGCCTCAGCTTCCCCCGGAGACCCCTCTATTCTCCACAGTATGTCATCGCAGTCGCAGTTTCTCTCACTCTTTTTCTCTCTCCTACTCTCCTCGCTCTTCATCCTATCTTTCTGTGTTTCTTAGAAAACAAGATCTCAGAGAGACCTCAAAGTGCTGTTTTATTGAAAAGGAAAGGCAGGAGGGCATCGCGCTCCTGTCATTCCTGTCAAATGGTCAGTGCACATGGTTTACTCTGGAATGGAAGCACGTCGAAGAGCACAACAGAAAATAGAAAGAGAAAAAAAAGGATTGGAAAAGTAGGCCAGGCAACCGGTTCATAACCCTGGCTTGTTATGCCGTTAGACAGCAGACTGCATTGCAGTGTGCTGCAATCACAGATTTACAGTAAAAGAGCAATATTATCAGTGTGTTGCCGGGGTTTATTGAACCATCACTTGCAGGAAGGATGCTAAGCGAGCACAATAGCAGAGTCCTAAGTTCTTGTTGTGGGCCAGCCAGCTGTGTTGCAACCCAAGCCCTCGCAGGCGAGCCAGAAAGCCAGTCCAGGTCAGAGGCAGTGTGTGGGCGTTTAGTAATTTACTTCTGGTAAAGCACTCTCTAGAGGGGTTATTCTTGGGTTTTGTTACCAGACAAGGAGAAGAGGAGACGTTTGTGTTGTGGTTCACCTCTAAATCTGTGGGAAAAACTCAAAGAGCACATCACTTGATGCCTCTGTAGGACTCGAGCCAAACATGCTGTCGTCTCTTATTCAAAAGGCAGAGATCTGGAGACTAAAGGATCTGTCAATCTTCATGGGAGTAAAAGGCCAGAATAGTCAAGGATGGATAAAGCAAGCAAGTAAACAACATGGAGGTAAAAGTGTCGTAGGGAATGCGAGAAGTTGCAGTCAAGGTTGTAGTTTGAAAGCAGTGGGAGAGCAGGCTGAATGCATATAGAGACTTCATGGCCCTGTGTCATTACTGACGAATCCAACCTGGTAGTGGTTGCATTGCCCTTACCACTCGGTGTGTTTATTCACTGCACTGAAAAAGTAATTGAGGCTTCGACGTGGCCCTGACTGCTATTATCATCTTGTTGACATTCATTCCTCAGATGATACCTGAGTCTCCACTGGTTAGTGGTTAGCTCTGAATAATGCATATTAAGTAATGGACTGCCCAAATGGATCAGTGTGTAGTCAGTTAGGCCATGCATAAAGCAATCAATTATTCGATCAATAGCCCTCATTAGTCCATCATATAGTTAAGCTGTATGTATGGGCCTTTGGCTGGAATGAATAATTTACAGCCCACAAAGGGAAGTGGGAAGGCTGGCCCGGTTACATGTCTGATGTTGCCTTTTAGTTGGAAGAAATGAGAATACAGGCATTTATCATGGGATTCTGACACTAATTTATGTTTTAAGTAAAGGTTCATGCCCTGTACTTGTATATATTATTTACTATTGACATGTTATTGTAAACACTGATGTCTATTGCACGTATCGCTGCGATGGAAGCAAGCTCCCTGTAACGGAGGTGGGCTGTGGAGGGATTCTGCTTTAGTGGCCACAGAACGGGGTATTGCAACTTCCCTATTCATCAAAAATATGTTCCCCTTACAAAATCATTGGAAAAGGAGAGCTGTAAAACAGTGAATACATTTTTCTGAACCTCTCTATTATCCTAATCCTTACCCAAACATTTGGAAAGTCTAGAAGAACGGTATGTTTCATGTGTTTTTCACCATCTTAGCCAGCAGCAGTCTCCGGTGGAGAAAGACTCGAGTCTGCATGCTCTATGAACCCAAACATGTGGAAACGTGAGGAATCCTGCGCAGACTTTTCGGCGTATTAGTGCCCAGTGAGCAACTTTCATAAGAATGAATGAGCCGCCATCTACTGTATATATGCAGTTTCCAGTTGTCCAGTTTCAGAGGTTATCCTTTTGGGGGAGTTTATCCTAATGAAACAAGGGTCTAGGGTTAGAGGGTGAGGCCTCTTTCAAATCCAGGATCTGTGTGATTTTGTTTGCTATGATAAACATTTTAAACTTGAGGAATGCCGTGGCCGGTAACAGACATGGTATTTTTCAGGTAGCAGAACATTCATTCTCACCATTAAAAAAAAAAACAAAACACTTTTGCAGCACATGTACATGTACAAATACATCTCGTCTTCAAAGGCCTCCACAAAGAGTCGTGCTGCGCGGCCTACTGTAGTATTTCAAAGACACATTTTCAGATCTTGGTCGGCGGTCGTGATTCAGACCAGCGGCGGCTTGTCTGTGTTTTCGTGCTAATGAGTACAGTGAGGTGCGCCTAACACAACCTCGCTGAAGGGGGCAACCGCAACCAAAACCGCTGGCGCCAGTCCCACATAGCGATAATCTGGATTGGGCGGAGCCATTGGAGATCAGAGTACAGTGCCGCCTTTGCCGGTTTTCCCATGGGACTCTTAAAGTAAAGGGAAAAAACATCACGAAACAGCATGTAGGACCCTCATACCACCAGCCGATATTCATTTTAATGTAACTTTGTCCACCTAATTCCTAACGCCTAAATATTTTTACCAAATTCGAGTCCAACGAAGGAATCTGTTTTTGCCTTATACCCTCGATTTGCACTCACAATTATCAGCAACCACTGTCTACCATTCCAATCATTAGGCTAACCAACAGTAGTCTCAATTCCCAGCCCAGTGTCTTAAATCCCCTTCCTGCCTTAAGTGGCCATGTTTCCTTCCTCTAATTGCATCCAGCCGGTTGGAATCAGACCTGAATGGTTGTTTAGGTGTTAATTGGTTTGAAGGACTGCTAACAGGAGACAAACAGGAGAAAGGTGAATTAGGACGGTGCATGTGGCCCATAAATAGCACAGTGTGGCCTGGGTGCTGTCATGCCTTGTTTAGAGGTGTTCTGGCTTATGTTTGTCCATTAGGCAGCCCTGGAGGAAAGACATGCGCATGCACACACAGACACACATGCTTTTGTGTTTTGCCTGATGTAACGGCCTTCCTTCACCTCCGATATAAAAGCCACTGCCCTTAGTCCCTACTCTAAATCCTTTATTCTTTACATGAACAACACAGTTTAACTGAAACCTGAACTGAGCCCTTATAAGCATTACATTGAAAGCGTGTACAGATTTACAGTTAGCTGCTTATCAGCTTTCCCAAGGACGTTTGACTCCTCACCCACTCAGCTCTCGCTCTAAGTGAAGGAAAACTTCTTCCTTGTGCCCTCGGCTCTTCACTCACCCATGGTCTTCTTCGTCGCCCCTTTCCCTAGGCTCACAATTAATTCATAACGCCTTCTATAAAACATGAGTGAGCGGTGGAAACATGGTCACGCGGCTCATGGAAGAATGCATTTGGCCACCTCTGCTTGAATCGACCGTCTCTCACTGTGAAAAAAAGGTCTCCGGTGCTTCTCTCGCGTACCACATGGACCCTTTAGATCCAGGGTCAAGGAAATAACGCAGTTTGAATAGGCCGCTTTAGATGACTGTGACTGATGACTTCATGGCGATGTTGTACGATGTCTGTGAGAACGCAGTCTTATGGGAAAAACGTCAAAGCAGTGATTGCCGTTCAATCTTCCAAATAGCACATTATTCTGTCATCTAAGTGTTGGGCCTGTGCATGGACTGAAATAAAACCGTCCCTGACAAAGACCTCGGTGTCAAACCATTACTGAAACCAAAGATCAACCTATTTCAGTGGCTCCTCACTCACTTGTCCAACGTGTCTCAATCTAAGTCAATGATATTTGAAGTGCTCTTGTCAAGGAGCTCCGTGTTTGAAATACCAGCACGGAAAACTGAGCAGAAGTAAAACACAGTGTCTGGTTAACAGCTTTCCTTTTAATGTCGTCTCAAAGATTTCTTTCCCAGAACTCATGTTCTCTGTCGCTTCAGCAAAGTATGGACAGGTTTTTGTCAGGAATCTCTTTCCTCTCGAGTGTCACTGGGTGTCAGAGGCTGCCGTTTCTCCTGCTGAGAAATCTGCTGATTCTGTTCCTTGAAAGCTGCAGCTTACACGTCTTCTGAAGGGGGAGATTATGCTCCTGGGAAGCTTTTTGTTGCACCTCAAGTCACTGCTGCCTCACCCGCCCGCCAAGAGCTTTTCTTCTCCCTACGTAGATCAGCTGTCCACCTGCTAAAAGAGCGGACATTTTGGCTCCTGACGCGTGCCCCACTTTCCAAAGGAGCCTTTGAGAGCGGCTGAGGGGATTTGCAGCCGTGTACAGCAGAGGGGAAGCGGGATCTCCGGCTGCTGTTGGCACGGCGGCGGCACACAGCAGGCTAGTGTCGCTCTGGCCAGAAACACTTGGAGTGTGAATCTCTCTTTCTGCGACAAGCTCTTTCTCTGTCTTTTGTTTCATTGCTTTTCTTGAGTTACTTTCACACCTGCTTGTATTGCTCAATTCCCACAAGGGGTGTCCAGAAGTAGATCGCAGCTAAAATACTTTTTCTTGTGCCTTTATTGGATAGCGTACAGTAGAGAAATGACAGGGGAGAAAGAGAGAGAAGGGGAATGACTCTTGACCAGACATGAACCAAGGATGCTGAGGTTTGTGGTTGGCGCCATGTAGTTAACCTCTGTTGCAGAGACTGTGCTGTAAGGCAGCATTAACCAGCCCGTATAATGGAGAGGCACTATGTCAGGCTAGACTTTCCACTGACTACATCTATTTTCTGATAAGTAATGATAGCTTTAACCCCAAACACAAGCGCTAGCACGAGACAACTCTTATCTTACCTTTCCAAACCCACCCCCTAAGCTCAAAACCCTACCATAGAATACCCTCATTTAAAAGGGATAAAAAGGTATACATTGCAATAACACTGACAAACAAACTCTCCCTCAAACACACTATAATCACTTCCTCACACTTATTACTCAGTGTCAGCCCCTGGCTGCCAGTTTAATCGCAGCGCAAATGAACTGTAAGGCTTCAGCGGCTTCATTTATAGCTCCATATTCAGATGATGAACTTTGAGAGCTGGGAGCTGAGAAAAAAAAGAAAAAGGTCAACCCTCTTGAGATTGGCTAATTGATATACACGATTTGCGCAAAGACATTTTGGGATGGTGAGTGAACGGGCGAAGGTTTGACTGAGAATGAAAACGTGGAAGAGACAGAGACGAAGACAGAAATACACCTTGTGTAAAGACGAGGACAACAAAGCAGTCGGTGAAGGAAAGCAAACACTAGCAAAGGAAAGTGCACAAAGCGATAGAGAGGAAGAGATTGGATGGACTCGAGTGGAGAATATGGGTTCTCAGGTTGTGGTTTGGAGAGAGGACAGAGCCTCAGACTGCGGCTGACAGCTTGATCCAGCGGCTGATTTACATTCATGCCACTTTGTGCGATACGGCACAGAGCTCTCTGCCATCTTGAGAAGGTCTTTATTTTACTTCTCCATCTAGCTCTCTTTATCTCCCTCTTCATCTCCCGGCTGAAAATCTCTTTGGTGTTTTGTACATCCCTCTGAGCTCCGGGCGAGGAGCGTGAACACTTTTTTTCTTCTTCTTCTTCTTCTTCCGTATGCAGCGAGTTCTGCCAAAGTTATGTGTTGTGTAACAGATTGAATTTGGCCTCCAGGCTGCTGTACTCTCACGACTATTTGATAATTCTCATACTCAGAGCCAACTCTTGACAGATAGCATCCGTGTTGACGATAGTTGGAAGATCTGGGTATCGTCTCTTAATCACGGGGGCCGTTGACTGACAATGCAGCATTGCACCAATCGATTATGACGGATGTGTGTTTGCCAAAAATAAGAGAACACGGTTTCTGCAAAGTGGAGGTTGACAGGCATGAGCCCGGGGCCACAACAGGCCCCTGAGCGCTGACACGCACACGTTACAGCAGCACTGCACCTGCATAGCGAAACACCGAAGAGACCAGTGGAGACGGAGACGTCCGTGTGACTGGAGACGGGTACAAAAGAGGAGGCAGCAGTGAACACGCTCTGGTTTTGCCCTACGGACAATCATGTGTTCATCAGAAGGTGGAGCCGAATTCACCGACAGATCCTCTGACTGATGAATCACTGTACATGTTTATGCTTATCTACACTCCACACTTCACATATTGCATACATAACTTGCATTTTTGCACTCTCCTATTGTTTGTTATTGTTTGTTTGTTTAGTTACACCTCACACACTTAATATACACATACGTACTACATACTTGCACTTTTGCACTTCTACTGTTTAAGTTTAAGTTTAATTTAATTTAATTCCTACATTAATACTCTGTTCTTTTTCCTTTTCTTTCATCTCAGCTATTTTTATTAGTATTATTATTGTATATATCTTTCGTCCCTGCTGTTTTGATATATTATTTTCTGTCTGTAAATTGCTGCTACTCGACACCAAATTTCCCCTTGCGGATTAATAAAGTATATATTCATTCATTCATACTCACTCGCCAAGACCCCAACCTCGCCCCGTTCACCCCTAAACCCACCCTCACCTCAAACACACCGTCGCTGGCAAATACTGTATCTCATCTCAAGTTCAAGGTATCCGTGTAACAAGATCATCGCTCTCTCACTTATGCACTTTTGAAACACGTTTATATATTATAATATTGAATGGAAACAAGTGCAATCTTTACAGTTTCTTGAAACAGGTTCAAGAGACGTGAGGGTTTAGAAACTCAACCCTAGATACAGTCTGAAGATATCGTCATCGCTCCAGCACTCTCTCACCTTTCTCAACACCTCATAAGCCCCACGTCTACCTCAGCCTCCTCGAATTAGCGTGCGCTCTGTCAGGCAGCGGGCCTCGGATCCCCCGCCCCCCTCTGGTTTTCAACCTCCATACCGGCTCAGCCCAGATCAGTGCTCGGCTCAGCCCAGCACAGCTTCTCAAGGTTGGGCCAAGGAGAAACCGCACAGAGGCAACTCTTGCCATCTGTTGTATTTGGAAGCTGACCCATGTCTGACCATGCAGCCAGGTACAGAGGAAGACGGACCTCCAGATGACTAGATTTTGACCTAGATGGTGAAAGAGAAAGTTATTCCTCTTTTCATGAATGCAAAAGATGTGTTGTTTTCTAGTATTGTCAGCAGGGTTGCCACTTGTTTTCACAGCTGCTGGTCCCAGTAAGTGTGAGAAACACTGAAGCTGCCGGGGCATAGCTATGTTATGTTTTCACTGAGGTCAGCTTGTGCACCGATGGACGCTTGAGAAACTGGCCCAAAACCTTAACATTACTAATAATACCCCGTATCCTCAACCAATTAGTCTTCCTCCGCATATCTTGACAGTCACTGAGTTTTCCTTTCTAACATAAATATTGTTCCTCCCTCAGTAGGAGCCCCATCCATGGGAACCCTCTGCCCTTAACGCAACGTCACCCTCCCTTCCCAAGGTCGTCCGGCCAAACTAACCAGCCCCCCCCTGTTGCGCTAGCCCACGAGGCCGCGACATCTTCATCTATCACAGCCTCGATAAGGGGTATCTTTAATTACACCCTCCTCTCCCGCGGATCTGTATCTCTTTCCTCTCTGCCTCCTAACAGACTCCCGTCCGTCCATTCTTAAAGATCCCTCCCAGGGAAGGCATGTCACTGTCCCAACGCTCGGGACTCAGTAAGTCGATCCAACAGGAAATCAATAGCGGGGCCTAATGCTGAATAATTGAGGTTACGGGAGTTCAGCAGCACTCCCCAGACACACACCCCCACGTCGTCCCGTAACCTCCCATTATGCGCCGGGCGGGGCGCCCCGCTCACGGCCCTCCTCTCACACCGAGTGCGCGGATACATTTGTTTGAGTTACCGACCAATTATACACAAGAGCGCTCCTTCATTTCATTGCTCTTAGAGTTTACTTGTAGCCAACCGGTCATGGTTCTTTAGCAAGGGGGCTAAAATAAAAAAAACACAGATAGGTTTTTGGGACATCTCTTGAGAGACATACAGTGGATGTGGAGAGAACTGCACTGAACGGCCCCGTGTGTAAAACCAGTTTTACATTTAATGTACCTTGACGTCTACTTCCTTTGTTCTACTGCCAGAGCATGTGGAAGTGGTGGGATAACAGCAGAGAGCACAATTACTTGCATGGCAGTCCTTGGAGTGCGACGTGCACTAGAGGGCACAAGCCGCCTTGCTAAGACGCCAGCCTCCAGTTGGAAAGAACAGAAAGGGCCAGCTTGATAACGGTGTTATAGGAGACAGAGCGGAGAGGAGCGGTAATGTTTCACCTTTGCGATGAAGGGCTAACAAATTGATCCTCTTTGGGATGTTTTATTCAAGAGTATGTGTGAAGCTTGAGCGAACGGTTTGGGGATTTCTGAGATGACTGCACTGTCGATGCGTCTTGCACAGTGCACAGGTTTTTGTAGCACGCACCAGATACATTGAGATTTGAGTTGCTTTTAGTCTTAGCTGCCGGTGTTTGTGTAACACTGACAGCCTGACAGTCAAAATAAACCAAAAAGGCCAACTGTGGGCACCAGTCCTCATGCTATATATGGTAGGTAGACTCCAGGATGCAACACATCATAACACACACACACACACACACACACACGCGCCCTTCTTCACAGCCAGAAGTCTAGTGCCACAGAGGTACTGAGCTATGTGAAGTGATGCGCTCGGCTTCAGCCCACAGCAGCCACAGAAACATCATGGCGGGGAGGAAGCAGCAGAAAGAAACACTCGATATCTCAGTAGCCTGCGTCCTCAAGTCTGAAGCTTCCTTGCTGTGTTGTCCCGCTGCCGTTACACACATCACAAAGTAGAACCCCTCAAACGTATTTAGCAAAGTGTCATTAACACCGACTTCTGTCTGAAGAGTTATGTGAGACCAATACCTAGTAATGTGTCCACCAAGCTGGTTGTCCTCTTTTCTCTCATGAAGCAAGTGTGTGTTCCCTTACAGGCACAGAGCGGTTTCTTTCTGGTTTTCTTGACGTTTCGGTGTGTTAGTGAGAGCGTGTCTCTTCTCACACATGGACACACATCCTCTTCCCTCCCTTTCGTTTTCCTTCCCTCAAGGCTGCGGCCACTCAGGCCTGCAGATGGCAGATAATGACAGCGCTGTCCCCACCGGCTAGTGTACATGCGTGTGCGTGTGCGTGTGCATGTGTGTGTGCATGTGTGTGTGTGTGTGTGCGTTGTGGGTGTTGGCTGGCTCGCTGGTTTGCTCACTGGCTGGCTGAGCACTTCATTGGCTGACGATGTTACTAACTGGTTGCCCGGCTGACTGACTTTGTAACTTGGAATTTGTTGACCAGCTCATTTGCTGGCTGGCTGATGTCTCTCTATGCTAACAAGCATCACCTGATGAGATGATTGACAGCTGACCGGCTTAGTGGCCCAACACTGGCAGCTGCTCAGCTAAAAGACAGGTAGTGATGTGGTAACCAGACTGTGTGTGTGTGTGTGTGTGTGTGTGTGTGTGATGTAAGGGCCTCAGGTGTTCGAGGACCTTTTCCCCTCGCCTGTGCCTGCTTGTATTTTACAGTCTAAAAGAGAAGTAGGCATTAGGCTCCACTGGTACTCTGTCCATCTGCCTCCTGTGGCTCTCTGAAAGTGCTTGATCTTTTTTTTTTTTTTGCATCATTTTTTAAGAACAGCAACACACAGTTGTTACTTAAATTCCTTTTTCTTATTCAAAGTTTTCTGGATTTAAAAGGATTCAATTCAGGGATTTTCATGGAACACTAAATTGCTCTATTATTTACATAGAACATCTCATGAAAGTAAAGTATAAATAATCTGTGTAATTTTTGTTTCAAAGCGGAATCGGAAAAAACAAAACAGCGTACTTTGGGATTTTCTTTTCTTTTTTAAAACCGGAATGGAAAAAAATGAAAAAACTAAACAAAACCATAAGTAAATCTTAAGACATCCCCTGTCTTAATTTAACATCATCAATATCCATTGAGAGAATGCATTTCATTTCATTTATTTATTTGAACAATCAACCCAAAGGTAAATGTGTCAGTCTTAGCTAAGGCTAGATTTCAACCGTAGTCCCCGTGGCCAGATATAACAAGCCATCACTAAAGGAAAGAAATGGTTATAACAAAAACATCATAAAAAGCAATAAACATACAGGTTGCGACGAAATATCTAAATAGGCCTCATCATAAAATCATAAAAACATCATTTTGTACACACAATCATTGAGGAGGGAGTCACGATTCATGGTCACACACCGTGCAGCCCTTGCTATATATATATATATATATATATATATATATATATATATATATATATATATATATATTGTGCAGGCCTAATAGCTACTTCTGTAAATGTGGGATTACGTTTCCAAGTGTTTGTTGTCCTACTTGTTGACAAGGAAAGTTAAAACCAATGCCTTGCTTGTTGACACTAGAATGCTTCTTCAATGTCACCATTGAATCAGAGGCGCAGCGTGAAATTAGATGAAATTCATCAGGTGTTTTGAAGTGCTCCTCTTTGCATTTAAATTATTCCGTGCACACACAGCGCCTCTGTTGTCGGTCCATGTCCGCGGGCTATCAGGCTGCTCACCCTGGGGCCGTCACGGGTGACGGGTCAAAGGCCACGCAGGAGGGAGACCGACACCAATGTATGCATCTCAAAACCGAAACAAGTCAATCTCAATCCCTTGTGTCATGTTGGCATTGTGTGTGGATCCATACCTGACACAGCTCACTATTGTCACTATTGTTTACCCTGCAAACATAATATGCAAAAATTATTTCACTAATATCACTGACTGCTTTTAAATCTCAAATGAAAGAAATAGAGGCAGGTTCCCAAAAATGTAAATGTTTCTTAAATTAACTCTACGTCACTGTTTCTTAGCTCTTAGCTTTTAGTTTCTTTTAACTTGTCTTGTTCTGTGTTTTCTGTCTATAACTATGTGTTTTTTATGCTGCTGCCTGTCTTGGCCAGGTCTCCCTCGAAAAAGAGATTTTTAATCTCAATGGGACTTTCTGGTTAAATAAAGGTTAAATAAAAAAATTCTTTTAAATCCACACTTTAGAATAATAACAGGGACGTACCTCGGCTTTCTTCGTCAATGTCGGTGTTTGCCGCTCTTGGTTCCGTCCTGAGAATCAAAGACAGAGAGGGACTTTTGTCTAAATCCTTTCACCAACACCATGAGACAGAGAACATTACAGTAATTAGTGCCAGCATGTATCAGAAGACAATCTTAAAGCAGAAATTATTCTGCTTAATGATCCGGTCTGGCCTCGTTAAAGGTATGAAATACCTGATTTCCATCTGCCTTGACTACAGAGGATGTATGGCCTTGTCAAGGATACGGCCCTCCCTCTCTGTCTGCTCCTCATTCCCTCCATCTCTTTCCACGAGGGAGGCCTGAAATGTTTGAAGCTTTCCCTTTTTTCTTTTGGCCCTCTCCCTCTCCCTCTCTCTCTCTATGTGCCGAGGTCCCTGGATGTGGAGTTTTTAATTACTCTCTCCTGGCTTTGTGCATAACCAATGAAAGATTGAAGGGCATTTCCCTCTGAAAGGCACTGTTAGAATATGGGTTTTTCTAATGCCATCGCTTTGGGAGAGGAATACTAATACACAGACGGTGACTTTTTGTGCTTTCTGCGAGTGTGTACGGACGAGTGTGTGTGTGCGCTTTTTGTACCCGTATCTCTTGGTGTGTGTTTGCGAGCGCGGCCCCCAGACAGACAGACTGTCTGGCTGTTGTTTCGCATGTGAATCAGGGCAGCGGCAGCATGGCATTATTAGATTGGGTGGATGAAGACTGAGGGAGCAGGTATAGCTTCATCGCATCGATTTGATTCCTTTAAGACCAACTTGAGGGTGCAACACCTCAAGGTGCCCCCATCCCCCTCCTCAACAACTCTGTTTAGACAGCAAGATGAAGATAGGGTGGCATTAAAATCAATAAAGGACATCGTAGTCTGCTTTTCTGTGCATTTGCCCTTAAAGCGACAGCGTCCTTCAAAGCAACACAAAAAAAGTAGAGCAACACGCTGGTGAACGTCGAGCCTCAAAGTGAAATTGAAAGTAGACGAAATGAAACGAATATATTTCTGTGTATCCACCTATAATGGCATAGGATAATTATTATGATTAAGTTTAAAAATGTAGACGTGTTGATGGAACACGATGAGTTCAGCATTATTTCATGTGTCTGTGTGGTGTTAATTAGTGTCGGGTGATTGATGGTAATTTAGCCCGTCGAGGCCATGAGATGCTCATCATGTTTCTGGCTTTCTTATGGACACCCACCCTAATTGCTTTCATGAATATGTCATGTCCACACACACACACACACACACACACACACACACTGCTCCCTCCTCCCCCCCTCTCACTCTCGCTCTTAAGTAGCAGACAGTGGAGGTCTTTTGTGTGCCTTTAAAAAAGGGAAGTGTTTATTTATTTCCCTGGGCTGAATAGGCCTAGCATTGTCCACATGACCACGGGTTATAAGGTATTAATATACACGGCCGAGCGCGACGGGGGCGTAGTAGGAATTTTCCCTTCTGTCAGCACTGCATAGGTATAGCTCTCACACGGGGCGGCCCTAATATGTGTGAATTCATTTCCCCCAACACAGGAGGAAAACTTCAAAGGCAGGGACCAGAAGTTGGCCGAGTGGATTTGAAAGGGATGAGTCTCTAATCTTTTTAAACTTTGCTTGCTCTGTATATTCTCTCACTGCCTCTTCGCCATTCTTTCTCTCAACACCTTTCTTCTTCTTCTTCTTCTTCTTCTTCTTCTTCTTCTTCTTCTTCTTCTTCTTCTTCTTCTTCTTCTCCTTCTTCTTCTTCTTCTTCTTCTTCTCCTTCTTCTTCTTCTTCTTCTTCTCCTTCTTCTTCTTCTTCTTCTTCTTCTTCTTCTTCTTCTTCTTCTTCTTCTTCTTCTTCTTCTCCTTCTTCTTCTTCTTCTCCTTCTTCTCTTCCTCCTCCTTCTTCTTCTTCTTCTTCTCTTCCTCCTCATTCTCCTCCTCCTCTTCCTCCTTCTTCTTCTCCTCCTCCTCCTCCTTCTTCTTCTCCTCTTCCTCCGTCTTCTTCTTCTACTTCTTCTTCTCCTCTTCCTCCTCCTTCTCCTCTTCCTCCTTCGTCTTCTCCTCCCCCTCCTCCTCCTCCTCCTCCTTCTTCTCCTCCTCCTTCTTCTTCTTCTTCTTCTTCTTCTTCTTCTTCTTCTTCTTCTTCTTCTTCTTCTTCTTCTTCTATTTCTTCTTCTTCTTCTTCTTCTTCTCCTCCTCCTCCTTCTTCTCCTCCTCCTCCTCCTCCTTCTTCTTCTTCTTCTCCTCGTCCTCTTCCTCCTTCTTCTTCTTCTTCTCTTCCTCCTCCTTCTCCTTCTCCTCTTCCTCCTTCTTCTTCTTCTCCTCCTCCTCCTCCTCCTTCTTCTTCTCCTCTTCCTCCGTCTTCTTCTTCTACTTTTTCTTCTCCTCTTCCTCCTCCTTCTCCTCTTCCTCCTTCTTTTTCTCCTCCCCCTCCTCCTTCTTCTTCTCCTCCTCCTCCTTCTTCTTCTACTTCTTCTTCTCCTCTTCCTCCTCCTTCTCCTCTTCCTCCTTCGTCTTTTCCTCCCCCTCCTCCTTCTTCTTCTCCTCCTTCTCCTCCCCCTCCTCCTCCTCCTTCTTCTTCTCCTCCTCCTCCTCCTTCTTCTTCTTCTTCTTCTTCTTCTTCTTCTTCTTCTTCTTCTTCTTCTTCTTCTTCTTCTTCTTCTTCTTCTTCTCCTCAGCAGTGAACCCACCTTGCGAGCTGCTTTGCTTTTTAAAAAGTGAAAGAAATGATGACTTCCTGTTTTAGCGAGAGCTTCAGCGTAAACCCATCTTCAGGCCTTGCGTTTGCTTCTCTGGGCGTGACATTCCTTTAAGCCTGTCATCTCCCTGCTTCCTGGCGTAACCCCTCCTCTGCTGCCCTCTCTGAACGGGAGGATGTGTTCCACGTGTCGCAGCGTCTTTCCGCATTACATCATCTCAAGGCTTCGGGGCGCTCTTCCCCTCGCATCAACCCCGCGTGACAGCACCTGAAATATGCATATGTTTCCGAGGCGCTGCGGGGTGCCACTCGTTCCAGGGTTATTTGCGACGCTCGCGACGGCAGGCCAGAGTGCTGGAGAACTATTCTCTGAATATGTGATGGCCCTAATGAGCAGGAAAAATACAGGACTAAGCACTTTGTTGGTTTGCTCGACTCTCGCCGCGTGAGAGAAATAATGGACGAGAGGAGCGGATGAAATATTGAAAACTGGGATGACTTCGCGGGAGGAGGAAGGTTTCGTTGCCGCGAAGGTCGTGAAAAAGTTCCACGTAAAGGTCACGCTCTCTGAGAGGGAAACGGAAAGGCTGTGTGTATCTTATCAGGGCTGCACTGAGTGGATCTGTTTGCATACCAATAGACCATCAAAGATCTCACTCTTTGATGGATGCTCAAAGGATCCGTGGCTGATTGATGGGGCTTGTTGGAGGGGACGAATGCGTGGATGGATAGATGGGCGGTGTGTGTGGATGAGGAATAGCGGCCTCATGGCTATTACTCAACAAGTTCAGAGTTCTTGGAGTTTCTGGAGGAGTGGCTCTCGCAGTTTCCAGCGCTACTGTTCCTGTAATAACTTTGCCCCCCTGGTGCCCTTGCAATAAAATGATGATAAATGATCGAAAGCAAAAGGGGAACCTGGACTGCGTGTGTGTGTGTGTGTGTGTTGGTGTGTTTGTGTTTTCTAGCTGAGGCAGTATACGTGTGACAGCTTAGACCTCAGCACAACTTATTCATTAAGCCAATTAATACATCGACTAAAGAGTCAATCCCTCCGTTTTTCTTCTCAAAACAAATACAAAACATTTCCGCAGAGCCTTGCTTAACCTTCTCACACGCAAATAGAAGAGAAGGAGACGGAGAGAGGAAACTCATCTGAATAAAAATCAGCTAATCCACCAATTATTTATGTTATAATCACTGCTTATTAGTAAAACACTGCGTTTTAGCCTCTGGATAGGAAGGGGAAACGTGTGACAGACAAATGAATACGTATGAATCTTGCCTCTTTGTGCCGCGCTAAATATTCACAGCAGGACGTCGCCTGGCTCGGCTTCGGATGTGCTCTTTAATTGAAGGTGTGGATGGAGCGGACAGGTTTCCCGCGCGGTTGACTCGTGTCAGCCGTCCCTTCCACTCGGCTGTGAAAAAGCTGTCATGGCAGATATGGATTAGCGTCGGAGCATCGCGGGGCAGGTATTACACGTCTCTGGGGGCACTGCCCCGTGACTACTAATGGCCTCTGTTGTCTCGTGTCTTTGGAGAGGGGCTCGGTGAGGCGCCTGGGACGGATGTTTTGTAGTGGTGCCAATCCTAATGCCCGGGCTTCCTGGCAGATCAGAGGTTCTGGACGTGGGGGGATTCGGAGGAGGGAGAAAAAAGATGGAGGGAGGTTGTCAAAACAGCTCCTCATCCCCTCCTCAGCTGCTCCGTCTCTCCATCTCTTCTTCTCCTGCACCACCCTGGCTGCCAAAAGCCAGAAGGAGATCAAAGGAGGCCAACATGAAAGGCATCCCTGAGATTCTGATTTTTTTTTTCCCGCGCCCTGTCTCCCGCTCTCTCCGTTACAGATATGGAAATGCTGAATTCCAAATAGCGCCTTTACCTAGGCTGCAGAGAATGCCCGGCCTCTTCTTCTGACTCTCTCTCTCTTTTCCTTTTCCTTCTTCTCCTCCGCCTCGCCTCACCCCTTCATCATCCTGCCTCTCCATCCCGTGCTCTTGCCTCTCTGCAGCAGCCCTCAGGCTTCCAGGTAGATAGCGGTTGATTGGCAGCTGCTGTGACAGACAGTGGAACCGGCTGAGAGTGGATGAGTGTCAGCCTTGCTCCAGGGGCTTAAGGCAGCAGCAATGTTGTAGCTCCCAGAGAGAGAGAGAGAGGGAGAGAGAGAGAGGGAGAGAGAGAGAGGCCCATGAAATGAGACTCAGTTGGTTCTTCCCTTTTCCTCGCTTCTCTCAACTGAAGCAGGTAGGAGCTAAATAGGTTTTTCAAATCGCTCCAGAGTTTATCCTGAGACTGGAAAGTGGAACATTTTCAACTCACATCCTGTCATGTGCTCTCCTTCCCTCCTTCCTCGTTTCCTACCTTTTGGTTTCGATACAACTGTGTGTTTTATCGTCTCGTTATCCTCTTCTCCCTCCGCTCTGACTCCTCAGCTGTTACGCCACTTGACGATTAGCCACGCTGTTCCCGTTTCTTTTTTTTTTTCATCGCTAAAAAACTTTTTCCCCGCCTTTCCTTTGAAAAACTTTGAAATACAACTCGCCGCAGCCGCACAGCAGCCACGGGGGAAGAAGGAGAAAAAATTGAAACATGAAATGTTCTCAGTTCAAAAGTGGCTGTGACCAATTCCCAGACGGAGGGGAGAGCGTTTTGTGTAATGGTTTTCAGCTTGAGCTCTACATCGTCAACAGCAACAATTGCGTCAGTATTCCCTGCGGCCAAGAGTGCCCCATCATCCCAGACGGAGAGGCGAGGAATGGAGGCGGCCTCAAGGAGCGCCAAATCTGGCGGCCCATCCCTCCTCCAAAGAAACACGTGTTGTGGTGGCCTGTTCCTTGTCCTTGTCCTATTCTGTGCCACGTTACGGGACTCCGTTTCTTGACTCACACAATAAAAGGGTCCAAGAAGAGGAGACGTTGATTCCATTTCCATCATTTTGTCGATTTATTTCCTCTTGAATCAAACAAACAAAAGTATAACTTGAGTTCTAGCGTAAATTCTAACGTGAGACATAAGAAAACAAAACCTGAGATTCGGTCCCGCCCCTTCCTCTTATACCAGCTGATCCTCATCAGAGTAATATAAATAATTCACACAAAAAAGCATTATTTCGAATATGAACATAAGGTCCATTCATATGGGAAAGGAACATCTTTAGATCATACAAATACATTATATAACATGATTTATAATCAAACTAAATACATGGTATTGATCATTAGTGTGTGAGGAGGTTTACTTTCTTTCCAACTTACTTTTCTAGCACCGTTTTTATGTTTTGGTCACAGTCACAAACAACTCCAATGGAAATGCAGAGTCCCACAGCTGGACCCGGTAGATAAGGACACAAACCTTTTCAATTTTGGTTGATAAACTCTGCTCATAGTTGACTGATACTAATATGATATGCATCATAAAGACACACACAGTTCAATACCATTTCCAGAGCTAAACTGCACCACACTGTGTTGTTGAAAACGTTCATTGGGGAATAATTCAACCTCCGTGTCACGTAAACCTCAGGTGAGCAGACAGATGCAGCAAAGAAGCCGAAAAAGCAAAAAGATGGTGGCACCGCCCGAAAGGGAGAAATCGTCTTTCTGCACAGCGGGAACTTTTCATCTCTCGCTGGCGCGAGCACTTTCAAGAGCCCATAAATATTGAATGCGGGATGAATGCAGACCCATTTGATTATGAAATGGAGGGTGTGTGGATGAGTTTAGCCGCACATGTCAGATACGCACAGAGTGCTCTGGAGTGTCTGCTGAAAGGATGCAAGGCAGAGCGAAGTGGACCTAATTAGAGGGATTTGGAATGCATTTAAAAAGGAATCACGCTTCGCCGCGACACCAACAACAGTGTTTTACCACTTCTCTAAATGGGCAGCTGGCAGGTTGCGAGAAAAAAAGAAACTCCCAGCAACATATGAATGGGAGGCCTGATTACTTTGTCACTAATGATTCATTGGCTCGCACACGCACTCGGTGCTGCAAATGCCTCTGGGGACGACCCTTCACTCCGTCTGAGGCCTTTCATCGTTATCGCAAACATTTTCAGCCAAAGCACCATGTCATCCTTCAAACGCAAACTAAATCCTTCGCCTCCTAAGATCATTTTTTAACATCTTGTAAAGAAACAAGATATCAAAGTGTAAGATATGAATATGCGGCAGGTTACAGAGACACACAGCAATGAGTCCTTTCATGCCTTAACACAGTGATTTTCCACCACCAGTGTGCCGTGGGAAAATGTCCAATTTCACTTAATCGGTCCCAAAAAATATAATTTAGTTGCCGCAAGTCGTTTTCCATTGTTGAGCATCTGAGCCTGCAATATAGTGGCTGGCCTAGTAATGAAATACTCTTCCATGCCAGCAGGTAGCACAATAATTACCTACCATATTTGCTGTATTATTCTACAATGTGACATTTTGTAACTTTTTTGGTTGTTTTATTGTAGAAAATAAGGTTAAACAAAGGTTGAAAAACACTGCCTTAACAGACGTGAATTTACACATTTGCTATTAAGCAAACCATCAGCACATTACCTCCTCAGACGGCCTGATTTCTAATATTAAAGCCTTCTTATTTTCTAGCACTCTTTCCTCTCTGATTGCCTCTCTGGTGCGCTGAGAAATCTTGCAAAACAAAACCCTCACAACCTGAGGAATGTAATTCCAAGATCGGATTGAAACGTGATTACAGTGAAAATGGGCAAAGCCTTCCGGTGACGGAGCACGCCTCCGAGACGGCGTGGAGACGCGAGGAAGCGTCTTGAGGAACAGAGATGCAGTCCGCTTTAATGATGCGAAGCGTGAGAGATGTCGCCGTGAGTTACGGCGGCAGTAAACCACACGGGCGTACACTCGCAGAAAGGAATAAATCCAGAAGCAGATACACAAACAACACGCACACTTAAGCATCGTCCTCTGCATGTGAATTAAATCAAAAAGAAGAGCAGGGGCTTCTAAACTTGTTTATATGCAGATTTCCCTGCGTAGGGGTGATGACATACAAGCAAATACACGGAAAACACTTGTGCTATTTTTGCCTTCAGACAAATTCGATGCGCGATACATGAAAGCCGTTTGCTCCCAGTGGCGACTCAGGCTCGCTTTGTTGGTTGCTCTCCACACATCCGTGGCCTTCCATTACAAGGATGTGCAGGTTGTACAAAGACATAAAAAGGGGCCTCCGTCTGTAATATACATACTATGGTTCTGTGCAGCATGGAGTGCGTCTTTGATGGCTCTGTCTGGATGGAATAAGAGGGTAATCCTCTATGTTTGGGCTGTTTGGGGGTCAAGGGTCACCGTCACCTCACGCCGGGCCCACTCTCGCGAATCTCGGGAGCACCTTGAGCAAACTTCTTCAAATTTGGAACGAATGTCCGCTTGCACTCGAGGTCAAACTGATTAGGATTGAGGGGTCAAAGGTCACTGTGACCTCACAAAATACGTCTTTGGCCCTCGCTCGAGAATGCATGTGCTAAAGTGACATTTTGGACAGACATGGATGTAAACTGCAACTTGTAAAGTGAGACCATGGTGGTAATCCGAGGCTTTTTATTGCTCTCTCTCTCTCCGTATGTTTTGACATGTTTTGAGTCACTAGTAAGCCTTGACTCGTGTCAATCAGCGTTGGCCGATCTTAATTCTCCTCATCCCGGTGAAAGAGGAAACAGAGTCTCGTGTTTCTCGCGCCCCATAATCCCGGCTGCGCTCTCTTGTTAAGTGGGTGAGTTGGCTGCAGTGATGAGGCGTGTGTGTGTGTGTGTGTCAGACTCTGATAATTATGGGATGCTGTAGGGAGTTCTCTCCCTATCTGGCCTGGGAAACATGGCAACGTATCACCTTTTTGTGAGAATGGAGCAGCTGCTCACTGTGGGAGCCAAACCTGGCAACCCGAAACACTACATGACTGCAGATGTTGCAAGATTACGCTGTAGAGCGAGAGAGAGACAGAGAGAGAGAGAGAGAGAGAGAGAGAGAGAGAGAGAGAGAGAGAGAGAGAGAGAGAGAGAGAGAGTTGCTGCAAGACTTACAGCATGATTGAGTGATTTGGGCTGAGGCGGGATACCTTCTGCACCCCTTCATGTATGGACACATACCTGACATATGTGCTGCTTATGCAGATACCTGTGACTCCCTACAACACACACTAATACCTCCCCCCCTCTCTCTCTCCAGCTGGTAGCAGTATATGAAGAGCAGGATCCTCACAATGGAGGTGACGGTACCAGTGCCAGCTCCACCGGGACGCAGAGTCCGGAACCCTTCGCCAGCGACATGAGTTCAGCATCGACCTTTCAGCCCAACAGCGAGATCGAGGTCACCCCGTCCTCTCTGCGATCCAGTGAGTCTAATTCAAATGTTACATCACCACTAACTGTTCAGTACTGTGTTAAAACAAAGCCATCATTACATGTATTAGTAAGTTGATGGTACACACCACATCATTATCCATGAGATACTCATTTCAATAACTTGGCTTTTCTTTCACAAAAAAAACAAAAATATGTCAAACTCAACAAAAAACAACCTTACTTACAACTTTACTTCATTAGGATATCAGGGAGCTTGAAATGCATTTTCTACCTTCTAGCAAAAAGCAGCTGACATTGTTAGGATGTGAGTATAATATATAAAAGCAGAAAGGCCCGTGTTGGGCATTTTTTTAAAGAATGAGCCAGAAATCTGTGCCAGCAGCAGGAATTCAAAATGTAAAGCTTAAAAGGATATGGACATGAAAGCTGACACCTGAAAGCTAAACATTTCTACAGAAAGAGGCACGTACTCAGCAATTTCGGTACGGGATGAAAATCCGAGATGCTGCATCACAGCATAAAGTTTGAGCAGATAGATAAAGTTATGTTATTGTTTTGAATCTCCAAGGGATGAAACACACAAAGAGTATAGGTTACCATCACATGTGTGTCACGGGACAATACCGAATACCAAAACGCAACAAAGTAAACTTCTGTTGCGTCGGTTTGGCTCGGAGCTTCAGGTGCATGGTGAGGAGTCGAGTGTCTGTCTGACGGCGCAGTGCGTCCAGGGAACGGCGGCGTAAGACAGGGGTGAAGGAATTGAGAGACAGTTGGAAAATCCGTCTTGCATGAGCGAGAGCACACATGCCAGAGCAAGGTCGACATGCACACACTGTACACACAGCCAGAAAATGGCACAGCAGTCAGTGACTCGGATGTAGCTCATGTCCACATATTCACCCCCGTGAAGTGGAACCGGTGAGCTGATGCAGCGCTGTCTTAAACTTCAAAAGACATCTGAGAGATTCAAGCCAGAACTCACATATGGGCATGGACACACACACACACACACACACACACACACATGCACATGAATGAACAGTAGACTTAACTCCCCCAGCCCTGACATAAGCTTCTCTCAACCTGCCTGTTAGACTGTGGAGATTTATGGAAATCGTTCCAGAGAATGGAGCAATCTGAAAGTAAACCGGTCTGTTTGAAGCCATCTGACCTGCTGTATACTTCGCTTCAAAATAAGCAGGCGCGGCATTGTGGGTGAACCTGAATGACTAAATGACCGTTTACAACTTTATTTGTATTAATAGTAAAAAATGATGAATACATATTTGTTTTTTGTGGGGTTTTATAATGAGGCTTTCGCCCAGCGTTCTGCTGGCTGAAGTAACACGTCTGTTTCCAGCTGTCCAGCTCGCTCTCTTTCTCTTTTTCTCCCTGTAATCAATTTACAGTAAACAACTGATCCAGCCAGATCATCCAAACAAGATAGAGTTTCCTAAAATAAAATGAAAAGCCAGTGTTCTATGTGAATGGATGTATGG
>NC_136606.1:17712717-17802717 GCF_910589615.1 Taurulus bubalis | reverse complement strand
AGTTGATAACGATGGCAGTGCGCATCTACTGATTGCTCCTGTCTGATGGCTAACCCCTCTCAGTCTGTGTCTGTCTTCTTACTGCCTTTCCCTGGCAGCAAAGTTCTCTGAATCTATGAAAAAGTCATAACAATTTTAGCCTTAGTTATTAAATGTTAGTAAATGAGACAAGGCCGAGGACTACATTGTTGTATAGGTACTGGTGACACGTTTAGCCTTTTGTCAAAGAAATGCAGCTTTATTTGTTTTCATCTAATTGCAGTCCCCTCCTATTGTCCTTGAACTTTTTTATGGGGTGGTTGGTCATCCAGTTTTGGGTACACAGGCTGTTGGCTAATGCGCTACAAGTGCTACAAAAAAACACTTGCACCCTTCACCACCGCCTATATCTCCAAACAGCAGAATGAATGTGAGAAGCAGTGGTTTCTTTTATCATCACAGGCAATGGGATCTCCAAGAAATGAGCCACGCTTTCTCAACTGGTGATCTTAAATGTTCTCTCTTGGTTTTTCGTCTGTCTTTTTCTTTCTCTCTTTTATATTTGGCTCCAGGAAGAGGCGGTGATATAGCCTTTTTTCAGGACTCCATGTTTCTCTTTCCACTCCTGCAGTGCTGGGACACTCTCCCTCGTCATGACAGGCCTATCCAGCAAAAAGATTTAATTAGCTCTGGTTCAACACAATTAAAAAGCCCCCCCGTCCCCTGTGTTATACGTGGCTATGAAAGAACAGCACTATTGTTCCAATGGAGCTATCAAGAAGAGTTTACAATGGTTTTGGCATGGTTTCAATGTTTTGCCAGTGTAGGGATATAAAAGAGAGCATGGATGTGTTTATGTCACGGTGGCCCCTCATCCATCTACTCACCTCTTCCTCAACAACGATCCACAACCACTCCAACGGTGCATCGCGCCTCGCAAAGTGGCTTCAGAGTTGAGTACGCACTCGGCAGTGAGGACGTTGGGATAGCAAGCTCATCATTAGCAAAGCTGGAAGCACTTTTAAACCCACCGGTCCTCGTGAGACTCTGAACTGCCTTCCTCTACCTGAGTTAGTGGAGAGGCTATTAGTTATGTCAACTCTTAATCATAACCGCGCTCGGAGAGAGAGAGAGAGAGAGAGAGAGAGAGAGAGAGAGAGAGAGAGCCCAGGGTGGGTCTTTAAACTGCCGAGGAGTGGGGGTTCAGTTCACAGTCACTGGGAATATTAGTCATAAAAACACTCATTCCATCATAATAGCATCCAGGGCTTGTTGTAGCTAATTATTGCAGCGGCTGATACTGTTAAATGGTGAAGACGGTGTTTTGGTAATGAAGTGTGAAGTGCATGGAGTGGTAAAAGTCTCCACTCAGCACCACTGGGAAGGTGCTACCAGCACTATTATTACTTCTGCCAGGATCCCAATAAAACCATAGCTGGACAGCTGAATCATGGAGTTATGTGTGTGTGTGAGAGAGAGAGTTTGTGGACTGCTTTATTACTTCCTGAGCTCGGCTGAGATCAATTCTTCCGGCCACACAGGGACAGCGAGGTCTCGATCGGGAGACACAGTCATTTACGCTCCGTGACATGCAGAAATAAACTCCACTGCTGGCCGGCCGTGACCCCGTGACAGGGAGCATGGGAAGGGAGCCAGAGTTTGTTTGCGCTGGACATTTAGCAGAATTATGTGTCTGCCTGTCGCTATCTGACATACGGCATCCTCGTCCACTCGTGGTGTCTCGGAGACCTCTGTTTGTTTATTCCTTTTTGCAAACGCTAATATATTTAGAGTGTTGACATAAATCCTGTTCACAATGGCACGACTCTGAGTGATAATGTTGGGGATGAGACTGCAGAGACAGGAAGTGGACAGAGTCATGTAAGCTTTGCCTCGTCTTGTTTCTTTTGTCAGATGAAGAAAGAGGAGATGCTCGCGGTATCTTTTTCTCACTTTGTGACCACTGAATTTTAAACAATAATTCGATAACCAATTCAGAGCTTGAGGTCTTCATTAGCGCTCCATTGTGTCATTGATGAACGATTGATTTACTCTTTGTCTGTTTCTCTGTCTCAGAGTTGCTCATTCCTCCCGAGCCAAGGTGCTTCGTTAAATTCAACAGACACAGAATCCTTTAACTTGGAATCATTACACTGCTCTTGTATTTCTCTCCGCTTTCCGCTTCCCAATTCGTCTGCCTGCTTTCGGTAGTTCCCCCTCCATCTGAGCAAGGGGAACCACCAAAAGGAACTCATTGTAGTTTCAACTTATAATCAGGAGGTGTAATTATTTAACGTAAAAAAAGATCATGAAATTCACTGCGCATCAGTAGTTCCTCTAATACGTGTAATGAACTTGCAAAGTATTTCTTCACATAAACTAAAATTCAAACAAAGATAAAAGAGTAAAATAGCTTAAGACCATGTACGGCGACGCTAAAGCATTAAGTGTTTTAAACTGATATCCATGTCAGTCTGGCTGGTGAGAGCCTCTGTGGGTCGTTTACGTTGTGAATGACATGTCAAAAGAGGGTCAACTCGGCCAAGGGCAATGCCTCCCGGTCCCGACAAGTCCTCAAAGGGTCGGGGGTGTTTAGCATCTCTTTGTGTCCGGGCTCTTCGTCCCAGTGGACCTGCAAACAACCCCCCCCCACCCAACTCCTCCACCCTGTTCATTAGTCCCTTTGTACGAGGCCTCCGCCCTTCTCTCGCTCCTGCACCCATCTGCTTCATTGTCTTCCATGGGGAGGTCACCTGTGAAGTTTGTCTGCTTCAAAGCACATGTGAGGGAAGCACTCAGAGGCATGTGCCACATGCTGGTTGCCACATGTGGCTGGAAACACACACACACACACGCACACACAGATAGGGATTCATACACACAATGCGTGCGTTTACGCAACACAGGAGCATTGCCGCGTGCACCCAAGAGGCGACACACATTAATTGTTTTCATTATTAAAGATGCATGCGTTGGCAAATGAGCACACACACACACACAGACATACACACATGTTGACACGTCCACCATAACAAGGAACATCGACTCCTACCCAGCCATAAAATGTGAGCTTGAATTTCCAGTTTGTAGGTATGGTGTATCAGCGTATCAGCAACATATCATTACATTAATATCAAACATATTTGCTTGAGCGACATTTTTTAAACGGTTGAAACTGGCAGAGGTTGAGATGATCTCACAGCATTGCCGCAGGATTATTTGTACCGCACTCTCCACAGAGGTTCTCAAATACTGGTGGAACTGGTCCTGTAGCTAACGAGAGGGAGAGAGAGAGAGAGGGAGAGAGAGAGAGGGAGAGAGAGAGAGAGAGAGAGAGAGAGAGAGGGAGGGAGAGAGGGAGAGAGAGATGCTACAGAACGCCTCTCCTCCCCCTCCTCTCCTCCTTCCTGTTTTTCATCAGATCCAAAAGATACAATCCACCCCGAAGCCCTGTGGAAATCCCAGAACACTCCACTACCACATTCCCAATTTCCCACAAACATGATCATTCTCAGAGTACTTGCTTTGGCTCGCAATCGCAGCTTTGATCAAAGCAAAACATTTGCTCGTACTCGGCTTGATTTATTGTTTCTCCTCATGGAATGGTCTCTGTCAGCCATTTGGACATTAAGAAACAAATGAACTTGACAGTGTGCAGCGACCGCTCTGCAGACTTCCTCCAAGCTGCCCAAGCAAATGTTCAGAAAGCACATGTTGGCGTATCGGGTCTGGAAAAATCTGGTGCTTATCCTTTAGATTAGAACTATAAATTATCGATGTGTGTTGAGATGCTTTCATTGACCCACAGGAAGCAGCAGAAACATTAATGAAAATCAAAAAAACAAACATTATTAACTCCACCACGGCAGTAAACTCCCTAATAATCAGATCTTGCGTGGGAAGCCGTTTTGTGTTTGTCGTGGCATCACGTTTGTATTAAGAGCAATAAGGCTTTATTGATCCACACGAGGGAAGTCCCCTCTCGTTTCCACCCCTACATGGACTCGTAGCGCTCAGCTAAAGGAAGACACCCTGGAGCTGCTCTGGTTTTTAGTTTCCGACTCCGGCAGAGCAGATGCAGGTTGACAAGAGGGGTTGAATTTCCTCCCGACTTCCTAAAGCCTGCCGGCGCAAATTGTCTTTGTCATGTGAATTCAGTCAAGTAGCAGAGATCAAACCCACAACTGTCTGACTCATGGTGCCTCCCTCGTGAGGCTTGGGCATATTGTCGGGGTTTAGCTCATTGGTAGAGCTTTTGACTGATCAGGAGGTGCCCACTGTTTAGGGCGGGGTGCACTGGGTTCAAGTTGCACTGTCAGCTTGAAACTGATATCCGGGCTTCCACCTTGGCAGCACTTCATGTCATGTGATTAACTTGTTTAAATGTCTGATGTAACTGTGTTACATTATACACTGTGGGACTGAAGTTTGTTAAATGGCTCCATCTCTAATGGACTTCCTCACGAGTATACAGTGGGTTTTTTACAGCTAAATTGCACAGATGCATTTGTAGGAAACATCACGCTGCTTGGATTACGTTTCTATTAACATAATGAGGAAATGTGGTTAGTTAACGTATCTGTTAAATTGCCAAAACAGCTGGTTCTGAACGTATCATTAACGCTCACTGACAATATATTGAATTTGTTTTCCTCCAGAATATGAATACAGTACAATACAGTATCCACTTTCTTACAGTTTACTCATTGGCAGAAGGTTGGGGGAAGATCATGGCCAAGGTGCATGAGACTCAACGTATTAATGAACATTTATCCAAAGTGCCTTTGTTTCCCAAACCAAACTACACAAGGCACTCGGAGTGTAAACCACAGACCTCCGTGTCAACAACCTCCCTGACTTTGGTGCGGTGCAAATTTAATTTACTCCAAAAAAAACATTGCCTGCTGTGAACATAATCTAAGCAGCAATTACGTGTACCACCTCAATGTAGTCGGGAAAACAATTAAGTAGTATGTAAACAGAGTTTCTAGGAGACAGGGTGGCCTCTTGTGCCTCCATTTATTACCTTCAGTCACTTTTCTTTAAATAACTCCAAGCAGGAAGCAGATTCCCTCTGATTGGACCCATTTACCTGGGCCACAGAGTCCGACCACTCAAACGTCACTGCTAGTTTACATCTGAAGGAAAGAGTCACGACTTGAGGTGTGCCGCTTTGAACTCAGTCAAACTTGAGTCAAACTTGGGCCGCGGTGCCTCACGATAAATCCAAAAAGTCTGAGAACACAAATGGGTCACTACATGAAAAAGTTAGGAAACTTCCCTCTTAGCATGACGGCACCATTTGAGAGAGCGTCATACTTTCTTCAATTTTCATTTTATTTATTTCTTCCAATGGAAAATATGTGTGTCCAGACAACCGCGAGAAAAAAAAAAAGAAGAAGAACGCGACAAAAGAAGTTCACGCTTCTCAGCACATGATCGGGGCTTCAGGACTTCAAGCGCAGCGGCAAAAGTTACTCGGACATTTCATCATTTCATCACTCACCTCCTCACTGTGGGGCCAAGTTATGCAATCCAAACTCTGGACCTCACTTTCTCCCCACTATCTGAGCATCATTCTTGGACACACTTGTCATTATCAGCATTATAAAGAACCGTCTCCCTACTCGCGGTGTCGCCTCGTTGTCTAATTACTGCGTTGTTCCTACCAAGGGAGCTTTCAGGAAAAGTTCAATTTTGGAAACTCCTGCTTCCGTCTCATCATCCCCTGCCTTGAATCTGGATGAAACCTCACGCGCTTTCTCTCATAGCACGACTGATCAGAGCGATGCACATCCAGCCTGCACATCACAATACCATCTGTTTCTAAAACCGTATAACAAAAGTTCTTCCCATAATGCCGAGCAGCGCGGGGCGTCTGCGTTCTCCTCTTCTGTTTCTGCCTTTGTCGCTCCGCCTCTCTGATATGCTTCCACTTGTTGCGCGTGAGTAAACTTCTTTGACCTCATACGCGCGTGTGCTGCTATCAGAGCGGAAATAGATTTGTGCGTGCGCGAGCTGTTTTCTCCAGAATAGCATACGTGCTCAGCAGGCGGCTTCCAACCAGAAACGTCTCCGTCCGTTGAGCGGCGCGGGCCTCACACCGGCGCCCGTATCGCTGCTCCCGCAGCACTCGTCTCATCTCGCACACCAAACGGCTTTCTGTTTTTCTCCCAATAAATCATGAAAGCGTTCCGGGGGGAAAAAAGTCGCGAGGATGCTTTTGTTGAGTTATTCTCACGGCTGAAATATTTGCGATATGGATTTTGGTGTACGTGCTGTCTGGAATCTGCCGTGTGAATGAGTTCCCGTGCGCCAGATGCCGTCTGACCTGCCAGAAACCGGAATCCATTCGCTCACTCATCAGCCTCCCAGTTTCCTCTCACACATCGGCCGTGACAATTAAATCTGTGACAATTTAGGCTTTTTTTTTAGACGCAAGAGAAGCAAAGTCTTTGTGCCACGAAGTGATCCAGCAGCTTCTCTACAAACACACGCTTGTTCGCTGTGGAAAAATCGATTGCGGAGGCTGATGTAAGCTGTTAGTCTCCGTATCTCTATTGTAGCAACGGCTCATAATTACTGTCATTATTATAAATTGCTGTTTACATGCTGGCCATTCCACCTGTAATAAGTCGTATTATATCTGAGTACAAGTTGTCACATCTATACTGAAACGGCAACCCCATTAGCATTAGCGGCTAACGTACCACATGCAAATATCTAGCCAAATTGTCAATTGACTTGATTTTATCGATTTTAATCCTTTGTGTTTTGTGACTGTTGTGATGGACAACATGTTGATGTTGGGTGAGAAGAGGTTTTGGGAGAAGTCTTCATTTATTTTAGTGTCAGGTTTTTCATATTTACAAACCGAATCCTAAAACGTATCAAGCTTCGGTCGCCTTGGCCGTGCCTCCACATTTCCTCGCCCCTTGGCTGGCTGATGACATTTTCAGAGCGGTGTTTTTAATCATGAGCGACTTGGCCACATATCAGCCTGAGTGAGATTTATGGCCCCTTTTCTCCCAGAGCCTGTACCTCCGGACCGGCCTTAATGGAGAAACACACAAAATGGTTGTTTACACGGAAGGTGCTGCTGCAGACCTGTTTCTGGGCCCCGCTGAGGGTTGTTTGGTTTGCTGATTAGCAACTCCCTGAGGGCCCGGGTGTGGAGGGGAGTCTCCCTGAGTCTGGTCTAAGTCAGGTTAGAGTTGGGGGCTGCAGATCCCATTGTTTTAGTTTAAGGGAATGGACATGGCTAAACTAAGGAATTCATTATGCTACTTTTGCAAAAGACAGAAAATGGAAAGAATTATGGAAAAATCTTAATGTATACACCAGAGACTGTTAATAAGAAGTGGGCGTAGTCGTCGGGACATCTTTCTGCATGTGAACAGACGTGACCATATTTGGACTGCGGAGGAGTGAGGTAGAGACAATCACAAAGGGGCCACGCCCTAAAGCATGCTCACGATCACAATGTTTACTGAGGTAGCACATGGAGGCCCAGAAGAGAAATAATGCAAGTTTAAGACTTGTGCGTCGGCTTCACCTTTTCAGAACCGGCGGTTGCCGCCTGGTAAACACAGCAGACGCCGGTTGCATCTGAGTGTACAACCAGGAGTGAAGCCGGACTTATGTTTCCTAACCGTTTTGGGCAAGAGGAAACGTCCCCGGCGCAGAGATCAAGCCCGAAAGCATGACCTCACATTCTCATTAATTGTTCAACAGCCCAGAGAAATTAGAGAGTCATGAAGCAAGCATGTACACACAAAGGCATAAAACATGCTCACGCTCATGTGTTTGCACTCCTTCATTTGTGGGCGCATGCAAACAGATAAACACAGCGGCTGCAGCGCTCTCTGGGGCTTCAGCGTAGAGCAGAGGCTCGACCTAGATGAGTCAGGTTTGATTTGGGGAGTGAACTCCACTTCTCCCTTTCCTCTCTGAGATCTTCATTGTCTGGGGAAACAGTCTGCAAGCAGCACACACACACACACACACACACACGCAAACACGCACACGCTTGTGTTGTTGAAGTGTCTAGGTGTCTGCTGCTGGAGGCCTCATCTCTGAGGGCTTTAGGGACTCTGACATCCTCTCCTTTCTCTCTCCAGTAAATAGCCTGTATTGTGTTTCTGTCAGGAGGAGAGAATCAGTCTCTGTCTCTCTATTTCTTGCTTTCAGTGAACACAGGACAGTTGTCTCAGCAACACGGTGTGAATGCAGCTCTCTCGGGTTTTTACTCAGGGACTGTGATGGGACATTGTACCCAAAACCCAAACAAATAGGATTGCCATGTGGAGGGTGTCATTGAGACGTGGACTGATGCCAAGCTGGGAAGAACTTCCAGGATACATGTTCACATCCATATTTAATGATCATAAAATTGTAGTGACTGTGAGTCAATTCACCTTTACAGTTGATGCCGAACAGGCAGAAGAAGATTGAAGAGATGTCTATAACTGCCGAAGCTCGCCCTTAAACTGCTCATTTTGAAGAGATGACCCCGATATAGAGTTATGGCACGGAGATGTATTAGTTCTATCAACCATCCAAAGAAGTGGAGAGGCTTCAGAGGCTTCACTGTGTGAAGAACGTCACCTTTAGAACCTGCATCCAACCCAGCGCCGAGGACAAAGCCACAGCTTGTTTGGATTTGTCTACAAATTTGTTCTCTTGTGCCTTTACCAGCTGAGCGCTGCACTGGGGTATACGTAAATAGAAAGTAGGCAAAGTAGCAACATACCACTGGACTTTTTTTACAACCCAAGGATACTAAACGATGCCTTTTTTTGGTTTCCATATACAGATTTGTCGTATTTGAATGCAGTTGGCTAATGGAAGTGTGTTGGCTGGATTGGTCTTTGAGGTTTGGATGTAGAATGAAAGTATAAGAGGGGGCTACCAGTTACTGCTTCAGTCAGAACAGCAACAATAAACTTAGATCCTCCACAGAGGAAAGAAAAAAAGAAAAAGAGGACACAAAAATGTAAAAATGTATTTGTATGCACACGTGCAATTATGCATGAAAGCTGAAACAAGTCTGCACACACATAAATTTATACGACATATTTATGCATGAAAGCTGAAACGAAACAAGTCTGCACACACACACACACACACACACACACACACACACACACACACACACACACACACACACACACACTGTATAGATTGTTGGGCACTTAACTCTAAAGCCAAGTAGGGTTTTTGTTTTCATAACTGCCCCTCTGCCTTCAAGTGCTTTTCCACCCATCCATCTATTGGATTTCATCTTTTGCTCTTGGTGAAGGTCAACAGTTAATGTTTATTTAAAGTTTGCAGTGTCTGACATTGCATCAGATTAGCGTTTTTGCTGAACACTCCACAGAAGCACTCCGAGTGGCGCTCTCGACCCCGTCTGGCCTTCGGATGACCAGCGTCCTATTTTTAAGTCTTCTACATGTTCCATCTTCTTCTGCACAGTCCTGGTTCCCACCACTGCAGAACTGTCTCGCTGCCTCCTTCACTCCAAAAGAGAAATAGATTTGTTTTGTCCCCCCGTGGATGATTCAGGTCAGGGTGTATTCAGTGGAAATCCCCTTAGCCGCACACAAGGGACATCAATATGTAGTCGGTGGTTGGAGAAGAGAGTTAAAATGGCTCAGTGCCATAATTTATTCAGACATTGAACTGGCCCAGGCTTGAAGGTATTCAAAGTAGCCCAGGAAAAAAACACACACAGCTTTTAGACATTTCATGAAGCCAAGGTTGCTTGGCATTTATATTTAAATCAGTTTGCTGTGAAAGCATAGACTCAGCGTACGGCAGGGCCAGAGGGCCCCAAGAGGAAAATACCCAGTTCACCCACCAGACAGCCTTCCAGATACTGCCTATATTCCAACTTTGTATTTAAATACTACTGAATACCTGCTTTATTTATTCCATGACCTCTCACTCGGCAGGAACATACCATTCATGCATCTGTGACGTTCGCTGCAGAAGTTCTACTCCATAATGTATGAGTGCACCTTTTCTTTCCCTGAACCCACCTCTCATCTTCTGATTAAAGGGTAAGTCCACATGGAGCCACACCCCAAAGAGTGTGTGCAATAGCAGCTGATTTACATCTGACAGCTGATGACAAACGCCTGCTGCTGCAACACCGTGTGGTCAAAGGTTTGGTTAATAGAATCGGTGCAATGGGAGCAAATGGGGCTCCAGCCAAGGAAAAGAGTCACAGCAACACTGAATTCTTCATTATTGAGGTTTTTGTGTGCAGGAAGGATTAGCATCCTCTTCTCAAGCAGACATCTCCTCATGTGGTTGTTAAATGTCAGCACAAAAATAGAAAGTCTAAAAAAAAAAAAGCTCTTTCTTTAATTCAAAGAAACCGACTCTGAAGCCTTGTGTTTTTTTTTCTTTAACAATGTTGAATGCATGAGAGTTTCCACCTTGCTTGGTTTGAGTTCTTCGGTGCGGGACACTAATTCAAGTAAAACATAAAATGTTAAGAAATCCACAATTCCTCTGTGCTTGTATGTAAAGTCAAGTCGGCTCACCAGCCTTAACCATCCTCTCGGCATTATATGGAGAAAGGAAAGGTCAGCTCTACTCTCATTTATCTCATGTGTTTCCCAGAATGCATCAATACTTTTTTGCTTCAAATATAACGGCCTGGATACGCCAGAATACATCAAGCATTTTTTTGGTCTTATATTTATTGGTATCATCATAATAATATCATAGCAACAATTATCATAAATTAATCCGTGTTAGCAGGTGTTTGCCTTTCTTTACAGATGTTTGCCTATCTTTATGTCTCTGTGAGGTCATTTGATCATCATAAAAATAGAAATATGAGAGAACAAACACACACACACACACACACAGTCCAGTCTCCGCGCGTCCTCTCTGTGACCTTATCAGTATGCTGAGTCATTAGCTCCATTACCGTGAGTTGGCAGCCAGTCAGGAGGAAGTGCCACCCCCTCTCCTCTCCAGGTACAGTAAAGGAGCCTCTCCATTTACGTTATGCCATCTCAGTGATTGGAAGCTTCCACAGCTAATACATTAGAGCTGACCCCATCTCTTTCACCACCACGTTGGAAGTTGATTTGGCCGCGTTATTAGCGCCACTTGAGGGGAAAGTGGGAACGCGTCGTAAAGGTAGATGTCACCGTACTGCGGCCCGGTGTTGTTTATGACCGACGAGAGACATGAGAGTAGAAAGGAGAGTTTTTTAAGTGCTGCGAGTTCATCAGTGGACGAGTAAACACCAAGCAACTTCTTCTAAAGTTCAGATGAAGTGCTCTCTTTGGAGATTGAGAAGTGCAGAAGGTAGAAAACACACAGGCTGTTGGATTAGTTTTTCCCTCAAATTAGTGTCGGAGTAAATATTTTGGATAAAAGTAGGCCGTGCAAACACTGAATCATGTTTCCTTTCATACCTGTAACACCTAGACAGAGCATCTTCTTGCTACACTGAGCTCTGAAACCTCACGGTTGTAAGTTCCCTAAACCTTTCTGGAGCACAAGTTTTTAACATAAAGTTATTCATGGGATGATTTTCATAATGCTGATGCTGCCTTTTTTTTGCCAGTGAAGAGGGCATATGGTGCAGGTAATAATTGCAGCTTTAGGGTGAAGTGCACAATAGATGATTGACAGTTATCTCTCAAAACAACACATCAACCTAAGCACAACCTCTTAAATAACCTTTCTTTTAACTAGGAAAAGGGTTCTCATGACATTTATCAGTCGTGGACATTAGCAAGAAGGGGGTACATCATACTTTTGATCTAAAGACAATTAAAACTATCATCCACACACTTTAAAATATCAAATAGGCGTTTTCATGGTTTCCACATGACAAGACATTGTTTTATGCATACCTTATAATTGATTCTTATTACATGTTTTTTTTTGATGTCATTTGGATGAACAGTGAAACATCCTGAACATCTCAATAGTCCGTCCAGTATATTGTTCTAAAACTGCTTTATTTTCATGTTGGCTCGTATCAGGTGCTTTTTACCAGAGTGAGCAAGAGGTGTCAAGATATAGGGGTATTAAAGATAGTATTTTCATAGCACACCTAAGATATTATTGCAGAAATAGATAATACAGCGCTTTAGTACTGTGACTCCATCTCCCTATTTAGAATGTGACCCTATTTGCCAAAAGGGAAGAAAACATAAATGCAGAATAAACAAAGATGAAGATGATTTAATGTTCTTATTGCAATAGCTCCTCTGCACCTCTTGTCGACGTGTCTTTGAGACCCTGGAGCCAAAGTTGCTCCTCAGATGCTTTACAGCAGAAACCTCTCCGGACACTGAGGATGGGTCGAATGCAGTTGTGAAGATAAATAGGCTTATTTTTATTTATTTTTTTAAACCGCCCTCGTTGTAATTAAAGCAAAGCCGCCACCCGTTCTATACACGTGAACAGCTCCTCATTCAGCAATAACAGCAGTAAACATCAGTAGCTGTGCTGTAACCTGTAGGTCCACAATGGAGTATGCAGACAGATTCTTCAAACTAAATGACTTTAATATTGACTTTTGTGCTGTGTGTATATATAGCAGTGCTTTTATCCACAGTGATTCATCCCAGCTAATATATTTCTCCCCCAAACAAGGTGAGAGGGAAAGATAAATAAAGGACAAAGCAATACGAGGTAATCGCCCCTGGAGAGTCTGACCTCTCCCTGTGGTGAGTTGTGGTGTGTGTACATCTCTATGACCCTGCAGCCCGGCCATAATCCCTCACTACAGGGGCTGGATTAGGGGCTCCTTTTATTAGCCCAACGGCCTCGCTCCCTCTGCAGCCTGGATCGATGGCCGGCTCGGTCTGAAGTGGCGGCGCTGGTTATTAAACGTGGGACCGACCGAGCCCTTCGGACCGCCGGGATAATCCCATCACAAATTAAGTAGAGGGAAATTGTTTAGGGAAGAACGGGGAGGGGGAGAGAATCTTCATATTGTGACCTTCGAAACACAAACCAGCACACTGCTATTTATCATATGTTAGTCTGTGAGGGTTTTAATACAGAGGAGACCTCGCTGTATGGGAATCCTCTCGTTAATATTAACGCTTCTGTCTTTCTCTGCTGAATTCAATTCACTTATTTGGTGTGACTCTTTTTGGTTGTAAATGATTCAAATAACATGATTAGTCTCCTCACAATGGACGTTTCAGTCTGTTAGCATCTGAAAACAATCGCGTCGCTTGAAGCGAGATCGATGCTGACGTGTTTTCAAAAGACCGAGATACACGTCCAGTAAGAGCTGAGGTATTCTGGGAAATACACCGAGGCTTTTAATCCACACCAAGTGTCTTGTATAACTTCCTGTCTCACACACACACACACACACACATGCACAAAAAAACAAAGCTGTCCTATATAAAAAAAAAAATCAAGACGCAGTATGGAGATTTACAGTTTCAAATTTACTGCATTTCTTTTCTTCTTTTTCTGACTTTGTGTCATATATTTCCTGTTTTTTCCTCTGTCCCTCTCACTCGCTGTCTTTCTGTATATGTGTGTGTGTGTGTGTGTGTGTGTGTGTGTGTCATCTCTAAGCCTGTCATGTAGGATATTACTGGACGTTAATTATCCCCGCTGTCTGAGGTGAACGTCATTAGAGCCCTGAACTGGATGTGAACCAGCCGTTACCGAGAGGGGGCAAAGTCTATTAAATGGCATTATTGAATCTTCAACCTAATTTAAGAGTAAACGCACAGTGACTGGCCATCTGGCTGCTAGCTGGGCTTTCTTTACTCAATTTCCAACCTCTTTTGAGGAATCCTACAGACAAGGGCCAGAATAAATGAAACACATTTGTAACCGAGTAATGCAGAATGTATTAAAAGCTGCTGGTGAGTTTTGCTGGCATGGCCTGTGGAAGCAGAGTGGTTTGGTTAGAGGGAAGATCAGACAGAGTGTTGGAAACGCTACTCTGAAAGTGGTTTTACAAGCTACCTGTTGCTGTACGAGAACTAGCAGCAACGATTCCCTCAAGAGAAATAGAGTTTTATTAACTCAAGTTGCTTTGAAAAAGTAGTTTCGCCAACTCCACATTTTGGTTGCAGAGAAAGTTTCTCGGAGTTTCCAGATGTCATCACATCATATGCATCAGAAATCACAGTGAAAGAAGGAGCGGGACACACGCTGTGACAACAGCTCTTTTCGGCTCAAACAGGATAGCCCTGCGGTACGAATGTTTCCGTATTGGCATCGGCCATGCTGGGAATAAGAAGGGATTTTATAACATTGATTTGATTTAACGATGAGCAATATTCAGCATTTATTATAATGTCAAATGTGGTTAAGTCGCCATTAAACTACTGTGAAATGTCGTGAAAGCACTGACTGTGCTGAGGTCTCCGTGTCTCCATCCCGCCACATTAAGAGCTGAGCAATTCCTACACCTGCACTGATAGCTGGCACTCGGCGCAACTTGTGAGATGCCAAATTGTCCAATATGGATGTGATTTCCAAGATATGGGCCACATAAATATACAAAACAATCTTAAACAGTCACCTTCATTGTATACGGATGCAACATTGTAACCCTAATGCTAACCCCTAATCCTATTTATTGTTTGAGTTGTGTTTAGAGGTTGTACATGGGGATTATATATTATTGTAGCCCTGTAGTTTTTTTTATACCTAACATGTTTTTTTTTGGGGGGGCGGGGGGGATTTATACCATGATTTCTTCTTGATTTTCCTGATATAAAAGGATCCCCTAATTAGGGGACAGATTAGAACAGATTAAACTGCGCGGACTACTACAAATCAGATTAATAGTCATGACAGCTATAGTTCAAACTGAGAGAAATACCTTTGAAATCTCAGCAACCTCAGTTTACAGGCGAGCGAGGGACCAGAATGACTCTCAGTGAGTCGACCAACAACCTTCAAGCAAAGTGTTGACGACAGACCAGGAGGATTAGCTAGCGGGAGTGAAATAAATAGTAAGGAAGGAGGGGGTCGGGTGGATGCTTTATCATGTGAGCCTATCAGAGCAAGTACAGGTGAAGGACATGGGAGAAGGTCAAGAGAGACGCTTCTTGAAAAGACTCTTGTTTGACAAAATACGGCAAGCGAGGGTGTGATTTTCCCGTCTGCAGAATAAAGGCGACTGACAAACACGTTGTTGATCTCACCTTCATTTCGGGGATTCAATCACATAATTACTCTGCCTTCATTCCCGGCTACCCTAGCGGGCGGGAGCGACACACGATTACATTCGAGTCTCCCGAGTCTTGTCACAGCATTAAATACGCACCAGTTGCGGCGCGGCGTAAGCCGTGGGTTTTGAATGCGTCGCTCCCGCCGCTAAGACGCGACTCCGCTGTATCGGATGGAAGCTTAGCACCGGCATATGCTTGCTGCCATGATCCGCCGATGGATGACAGGTGGTTACCCAACTATTTGCATAATCACGGGCAGGCTGCTAGAGCGACATAAACAAATCCATATGGCCTTTTGGGAAAATCCAGATGATTCATACCACGGCTCACGGATATTACTTCCAGTGTCGCAGACATCGGTGCGATCGCTCCCTGAATGTTTCAGTCGGAGTGGGAAGTGCGGAGCAGACGTCATTCCTTCTACTTGTTCTGGCAGCTCTGATCAAATACGAGAACTTGACACCGAGTTTTAGTTGCACTTGGGTCAGTGTGGCAGCTGTAACATGGACCAGCGTTTCCTGTGCAGCTTCTTCTCCATGTTTGATGGCAGGGGTAATTTGGGTTGGGAGACCCGGTTTCAAACCCCGGGAAACTTTCCAGAATCAGCATCAGCCATTAGTGCGGCGTGTAAAATGACCCTTATCTTGAGTCGGATCATGATATGCGAGCAATTACAGTTGTAATTGTTCTTTTAAAGGGTTCATAATTATCTCTCATATTTACGTTTTTTAAAGCCGTGTAATTTTCCACCCATAACTGTATCTACAGTATATTGATGTCACTTTTGGAAGACTGAAGCCAAGCCAAGCCTCCCATAGTAGAGCTATACAATGTTTCCTTTGGGCTGAGTAGACCTTCTATGGAAAGAAAAGTACTTATAATCACCACTTCCCAAGTCTCAGCGGCCACATGGTGAAGTCGAGGCGGTACTGTGGGGTCTATGGTTACCAGACAGCAGAAATGTGCCACAGTTGCAACACTTGAGTTGGAAAGTGATCTGCTCATTATGCGATTAACGCAGGTTTAATGTTGCTGTCACTCTGTCTCTCACCCTGTTTCTATCCTTTCCTTGTGCTCCACAGACATGCCTCTCCACGTCCGACGCAGCAGCGACCCCTCCCTGGTCGGCCTTCTTCCGGGCGAAGTCCTGGTCGGTCCAGAGGAACCTTCCAGAAAGAACCCAACCCGCTGGTCCACAACCGCTGGCTTCCAAAAGCACAACCCCAAACCAAACACCAGCACGGGCAGCCTGGAACAAAAGGTAACATATCGTCACCTTCCTAAAATGCGGGGTGCACGAGCTGCCTCTAGACACGGCACAACAGGCATTCTGTGATACCGGTCAAATTATGTTACGATTACTAATATTATGTTCAAGTGAGATTTTCATTGACAAAAATGCCAACTAAATTGCTAGCTTAAATGCTAGCTTCAAAATGCCATCTTGAAAAGCTTGTAAAATGGCCTAAGTCACATTGTCTTTTGACTTAGGCAAAATAAAATGGCCGAAGTCACACTCTTGACATCACATGATCTGTTCAACTGAGGATGTAGGAGATTTTACCAGAGGTGTCCAGTATCATGAGGAGATGATTTAGGCAAGAAAATCATTTTTGTCAAAAAATGACCTAGGACATTATTTTAGGAACAAACAAATAATAATAAAGATATGAATCTGGTCTTCAAACTATTGGTACGCTTGACTTTCGACCGCTATATCTCAAAAATACTACTTACTAAAATGATTGATGTCAGAAACGCTAACGAGAATCTAACAAGGTGGAAACTCAACAGAGCAAAAAAACATTGCTACAGCAGTTCTGTATGTAGTTTATACCACTTCAAACAGCATCTAGCCCTGAAGTTATTTTCCACAGTGCTGCAGATGTACTGGAGCTGCATCAATTATAATGTCAGAGAGATGTGCTCTGAAAACCTGCAACCTCCAGCAGTCTCTCTGTTTTTTAACTTCCCCTCATTTTCATTCAGTCTCTCCTCTGCACCCCGAATCAAAGAAGTACACTCGTGCCGCCCTGCTCACAGATATCCAGCGGAGCCATTGATAGTCTTCAACTGAAACTCGCTCCTTCTGTCAACACCCCTTGTTGTGTTAAAAAAAAGAAGAAGAAAGAAAAGTGTTAAACACTTTCCCTTTATTCCAAACTCACCTTTCTGAGTCTTTTTATGCCTCTGATTATAAATCCTAAAAAGAAAAGAAAAAGGGTAGCTCAGGTACAACCCCCCCCCCCCCCCCCCCCCCCCCCCCCCCCCCCCCCCCCCCCCCCCGCGGCTTCTGAAAGAGAAGGGAAGCCAATTAACTCCTCAAGATGGCCGCCCCCGACGTGGTGCTGCCAGACCTTTACGTCTTGCTGGGAGAGAGATACGTTCCCGATGAAACAGGGAGGTAAAAAAACAAAAGGGAGACGATTGAGTGCTTGGAACGTGACACAGCAAACCTCCACGTGATTAGTGTGTCTGGAAGCATTGTCTGATAATCCCATTGAAAGACACTTTAGTTGTCAGAGCCTCTAACAGTGTAATGGCACACTCCCCAGCGGAGGGCAGGGAAGAAAAAAAGAAAAAAGGTTGAGGTGAAACCCGTTATCAGGCCTTTCATTTTGTCTCGGGGGCTTCTTTTCTGGCCCATCTTAATCGGAGCAAATATGTTTTAGATATTTGTTTGTCAGTTTGAGCCTGTGTGCTCAAGAATAATGAAAAAAAAAGAAGCAACAAAACCCCAACAGAACAGGGATGTAAATAGATGTGACTGTTCTGCTCCGGGGCTTCCACTCATGTGTGCCCTCTGCAGGATATTGATGTTTGGTATAGCTTCCCTCTGTGGGATAAGCAGGGTTTCAGCTACAGCATTGGCTTCAATAGGATTTAACTTCACATTATAAACGATCGCACAGAAGCACATCATATAACGTAATGACAACTGTGACATGACACCGCAGATTACATGTAAAAAGTGATTTCCCATTTTTGAATGGATCACTCCAAAAGGACGCTTTAAAAGACTCTGCATAGTTTGCAGCATCCTTAATTACTATTTGATTGAAGGCTATTCAAATAACAGCCAGAATATATATGCAGAGTGTATAGATTAAAATATATATATATGTCTTTTTTTTTAAATATATCTTTATTTAAAAGGGACCACGTACAGTTAAAACCATTTGATGCACTGTACCAGATTTTAGCTACAGCTAATTCGCAGTCCCTTGACAGACCATAACAAACATAAAACAAGAGCAAACAGTACAGGATAAAATACACAATACAACATCATATGGGGGAAGAAGGTACACAATACAAAGCTACAGTACAGCACATTCAAAGTAAGTAATACAAACCATTAAAAGCAAGTAATACAAACCACATATAAAGCTTGACTGACTGTTCTTTAGCAGGTGATCTGAATTAGATCAATTTAAGTAATCTTCCTGTCACTGGCAGCTGGTTTGAAAAGTAATGTGCTTGCACTGGGAGGCTGTCCTTTTTATTCAGCTCAATATCTCTTTTTCAAACACACACACACACACACACACAGTCTATTTGAGTCTATTTCCATGCAACCAACAACAGATGTTGAATGTATTAGTCAGCATTGACTTTGATATATTTCTGTCTTGGCGCAAACCTTGCACTCAGAGGGAACCATACATCAGTGATTAGCGTTGCCAGAAGAGCGTTTGGATGCAAGCCATACCCCATAGTGTCTCCCCATTGTCTGTGGACGTTTCCTTCACACACTACAGCCAGCCGTGTTCTGTTCAATTCCCTGTGAGTTCAATTCTGGCCGAGTTGGGCCCGGTTCTGCTAAGTCTTCCTAACACAAGCCAACGGGAGTCCTCCGTCATCAGCTCGCACTGTAAACTCATCACGTCTCCCGATGGCTTCACAATGCCTCGCGCTCCCAGCTCTCCACGCTTAGCGCAGTCAAATAAAGGGATTAGGTCGTAGATATGGGCCTGTTGATTTACTGCTACCTCTCTGGTATCTTGGTTTCTCCCTGCATTTGTACGATCTGCGTTGTAAACCTTTTTTTTTGGAGAGGGGTCCTTTGTGTTGCGCGTCGGGGGCGAGGCCACGATGGCTATCGGGGGCCGTCTCAGTAGAGCCCACGTGTCCGGCTGAGTTTTACGGTCCTGTCTGCTGGGCTTCCCCGTCACGCCACATTCAACTGCACTAAAACACACATGGCTTATTAGCATGCAGGGGATATGGATATCTCCCCTGTTCTCTCTCTCTCTCTCTCTCTCCCTCCCTCTCTCTCTCTCTCTTCCTTGCATTGTTTGCCGCTATTTTATCCCTCGTCGAACATAACTTGTTTTCATTTGCTTTTGTTCCTCCCTTCGGCTGCCTGTCATCCTCCCTCTCATTCGACGACGTGCCACTTGGGAGAATTTCTTTCTTCAACTTTTTTGTCTGTGTTCTCCTGTTGTGTGATGTCTCATTAAAGAAAGCCAAACTTCTGTTTTGTGCCCGTCTCGCTCTTTAGCTGCCGTTTCGTAACTCGTCAGACCTTTAATCATTCTCATTCTGTTTGTGTGCCTCGGTGAATCGTTGTCTCCGCTGTGTCTTTTGATATTAATTTGCTTTCATCTTTATTCAAATAGCTTCAGCTTCCGTGACCTTCAATTGCCGATGTTTCAATGGCGAGGCTAGCATGTCTGGAATGTAATTTAGTGTGTGTTTTGTGCTCGTGGACGTTGTAATAAGTCTGCTGAAGTCTGCCGGTTTTTGACATTACCTTGGCGGTATTATTTTGGAAGGTGTAATGAAAGAGCTGCGGCTGCCTTATTTTAGCAGGCCTCTAAGCAGCAGCTCAGGTTTAGCGGTGGGGAAGGGGTCAGGGGTGAGGGTTGAAGGGACAACACAGTACTGGGCTGTGGCACAGGTCCAAGATATACTAACCGACATCCACCACAAGATGTCTGTCATCCAGCTGCTGTAGCACCAACCCACAAAACGTGGAGAATGGATGTGAGACCCATGCAGCGATGTTCAGCTCTCCGTCTCTTTCTGTTCCTCTGCAGGGTAGAGGAGGCCACGCCTATCGGAGTCTTCCTCGTGACGCGAGTGGCTGGACCACTCAGTTCCAGAGAGAAACCACTCGATCGTCCCTGAGCGCCAACCATCCTATGGTGGACCAATGGCTGGACAGACAGGAACAGGTATGGAGGTGGAACTTAAAAACAAAAAAAATAGACAATCTAAATTCACATAACCGTAAAAGTCGGGTTACAAGCCGCTACAACCTTCGGTCAGTGTCCCCGTTAGCTTCCCGCTGTAGCTAGCTCCTGCTAGCTCCCCGACAACCACCGAAGGTAGCGGGACACCCGACTCGGGCAGAGGGGATGCGGGCAGTAGCAGCAGCAGCGGGGAGCTAGCAGCAGTGCTGCTGCTAGAGCTAGCTAGAGCTGCTGCTAGCTAGAGCTGCTGCTAGCTAGCACTGCTGCTAGCTTGCTACAGCGGGGACACCCACCGGACGTATGAGCGGCTTGTAACCCGACTTTTAAGGTAAATGCAGTTTACATGCATTCCGTCATGGTACGTGTTGGACAGTTTTAAGTGTCACAGCAATCCCTGGCCTCATGTTACCGCACATAAAAATGGTCATGACGAGTTCCACACTGTGAGCTATACAGACTTGACATTTGAGAGACAGAACACTGGTATTGGTTTGGTACTTGAAAAACACCCTGAGCTGTGGTTTTATAATCTGAAGAGATAAAATTGGATCGTACATACTGCCACAACATTTCTGGCAGGTGTTATTATCTGCATACGAGAATAGTTTTCACGCCCACTCGGCAGCCATGTTTCCCTAATCATATTTCCCACTGAGTGACAGTTACATATAACATGTGTCTTTTGGCTGAGACATAAATCCAGAGCCCCTTAAATCAGCAGTAGTGGATTTAGCTCTTCGGCATGGCTGCAAAACAAATCGCACACAGGCTGCATTGTGCCATAATGCACCACACTCTGACGTGTTACAGCGGCTGTAAGCACAGCAGTGACAGATAACAGCGAGCTGGTTACATCCCCACTGACTGCTCACTGCCCAAGTCAACTCGGAACAGAACCGGTGACTGACATCAGACTTCATACTTCTGTTCCATGTGGCTGTACTTTTCATAAAGTAACAGCGCACATTATAAGTCACTGCAGGCTCGTCTCCTCACTTCACACCTCCCCGCGCCGCCGGCACGTTGTGATTGTCTCACTCGGCGACTGGTCTCGCTACTCCGCCTGTCAGAGGAGAGGAAAAATGTTCCCCTTTTAAAAGTTATTAAAAGTGACAGAGGCTCTCTGCCGGGAGAGCGGAAATGACCTTGGGAGGTGTCGGACACGCCGAGCTCGCTTGTGTGCCAGCCTCTACCTGAGGTACCTGACCTTGAGGTATCTGGCCTTATGTGCGAGGTGTTTAATCGATCCCGCCTCCAAGGTAACATATAAGAAAAGAGCAAAGAAAGGGTGTGAAACGCAGTGATACAGAAAGAAGAGAAAAAGCCAATGCACAAAAGGGTTGATGGACATTCTAGCTGCTTGTGTTGAATTCCATATTCCATTCAGCTTGCCAGGGTTTTCACCTGAATGTCTGGCCTGCCGTGCTTTGACTTTCTGGGTGGTCTGTCTGAGCTCCTCTCTCTCGTCTCATTGGAAAACAACCTGGCCAAGGCTGTGTTTCATTGTTAGGGTGGCAAAACTATGAAGTATTTTCATTCTGGAGAGTTCTCTCAGTGTTTGTCTCTGGCTCGACAGTCTGCCAGGACAAAGGAGGAGAGTCAACACATGTATTTATTTTGTATCTGTTAATTAGACTTAACACTGTTTATCTTGTGGGCTTTTCTTTCATTCATATGATGATAGAATCCGAAGTTTGAAGATGAAATCATTTAAAAGTCTGATGCTGCTTAATGATGCTGTGTGTACCTGAACATTAAACACAATCATCCTAAAGTTACTTGGAGTTGCGGTGGTAACTGGACTCCATCCATTACTTGATTGTAACTGTATCCGTTTTATTAATTTCCCTGATTAGTGATGGTTGAGCTATGCTTCTCTCAGCTTCAAGAAGACACAAACTGTGCAACGTAGATGTAAATTTGTTCCCCTAAATCCAAGATTACTGTAAGGTTTCCAGGTTAATACATATAAAGAATATCTGGTGAAATACAAGAGCAGGAGGCCTACCAACATCAGTGTGTAAACATTTTAAGAATAACAGCCGAAGTGCGAGTTTAAGCATCCACCCGGTAGCTGAGTCTCGGTGCTACCCGAGTGTTTGTAATCTGACAGCTGTACGAATTTAAATGATTCACAAAACACAAATCCGCTCATTAGAGGTGACACGGCGACGGCTTCAAAGAGGCGCCGCGCTGCCCAGTTGTTTCTCTCCTTGAAGTCACTGCATCTCCGGCTTGATCGCTGCCTCTCCCTCCCACGCGTAACAGTTAGATACTTTGTCTTCTTTGTCTGTCTGATGGGCGGCAGCGCAGGAGAAGGATAAAAATACACAGCGTGGGATAATTAAAAAGAATTGTGATCAGCGCTAAATTGCTGGCGGAGATAATGAGTGTACACAGATACAGACACAGACACACACACACACACACACACACACACAGCTACGTGCGCACCATGTTTTTTAGGAAAATCTCTCCAATTAGAAGTTGTTTGTTAATCATGGATTATTTTTCTCCTGTACTTTATCGTTCTGCTTTATGAGAAAAGATTAAAGCATAAACAAACGAAGATAGGGCATCACACTCATTTCTGTTTGTTCTCCGAAACAACTGAGGCATTCTTTACTTTCTATATAATGTGTGTGTGCGTGTGTGTGTGTGTGTGTGTGTGTGTGTGTGCGTATATCATGGCACTCCAGGCACACGCCCCATCCCTGAGTCATACTGCACCGTATGTTTTTAAGCACTTCTTCCTACATCTTCTCCTTTGAGAAGATCTCCTTTTGCACCATTTGGTTCTGCCGGAGTGCTTCTGTCAGCATTTTATTTATTGCATAAGTTGAATATTTGTTGGCGGCATTGGTTGATCGCCCAATCTCATGGGTTTAATAACGAGTTGGGTGTCTCAGTGGTCGGCGGTCACGAGGCTGGCTCGCCGCTCTAGTTATATCTGGAGAGCGCGCTTCACTTGCCTTACAGTGTGTTTATCTAACCAGTCAATAAATTCACTTTAGTGTCAAACAATTCCATCCGAGACATTGGGAGCTCCAGCCGCTCAGTCCCTCGGCACCCTTCACACACACACACACACACACACACACCGCCTGACAAATGTGGTGTGGAGAAAAGCTCGCACGATCAGCCCATATACGCCAAAGCCTTATGAGTTATTCTTGATATAAACAGCTGACATTAACAGTGGGCTATTATCCCACTGATGAATGCTAATGGATCCCTCCCGCTCAGCCTCACACGTGCACATACACACATTCGGCTCTGGCTGAGTGCCTCTCCGCTGTATTGTTTTGCAGCCTTGACGAGGGACCGGAGGCCATTATCATGAGCCGTACCAGAGGCGGGGGATGACACCAGCTGTCAGTCATGGAGGGATTTAACCCAATCAAAACGGCTCACATGGAGGGAGACGGAGACGTTTTTTGCAAACCCAGAGCTCAAAGTTTAAGGCTTTTAGACATAAAAAAGGGAGGGAGTCATTTTATTACAAATACTGATATGATGTGTTATTGATTGGACATTTTCAAAATAAATGACATTTATTGGCTCACCGATCCTGATGGTTATGCCCCAAACAAATTGAAAGAAAGAGAAACGAAAGTGTGACATAACGGAGAAAAAAAAAAACGCGTCTGAGTGGAAGGGAGCTCTGATCAGACATCTTTGATCGAGCCTCCGACTGTGGGAAGTGCCTTCCTCTCTTTGTTGTCAGAATGAGACACCTTGTCTGGCGAGATTTAAAGGAAACCAAAGTGGCGAGCTGCCCGGCTAAACCATCGAGCCAACGCGTTGAAAGGAGGTGAGTTGTTGAAGCCGGAAGAAGGGGAGCAGTGCGAACACACCTCCTGTACGCTGCCGTCAACCGTTTCTCACCAAACAAGCACAGATTGTGCATTTGTGAACTGATTCCTCCACGAAATGTTATTTTTCTCACCTTTTTCTTTTCTTTTTTTCCCGGGCTCTCTCGCTCCAGCTTAAAGCCGACAGTTGTTTTTACAATGCAGCTTTATTTCAGCACAGTGAAGGAATACACTTTTTCTCAAAGTGGAACATTTGCAAATCCTAATTGCTTTAAAGAGTAATTGCAGTGTTTGTCAACCTGAGTGCAGCAGCCATGTGAGCTCTAAGTGGATTCTCTGTGCTACGACAGCTACAGGGATCGAGGGTCTACTTTCTTTTACTCAGCTTGACTTGTTTCAAGAACGAGAAATACAGTTAATAATAATATGATGATATTTAAAACCCTTCAGTGGGTCAATTCTCCACCGAAGTTATCATTGTTGGCAAAGCGCACACAGTCTGCAGACCCTGAGGGGAGCCGCCGGCAATGTTAGAACAGTTGAGCGTGGAGAGAAAACACAGCAGTAACAACCAAATCCTAGCGGCTTGACGCAGTCTCTCTTTCTGTTCCTATCTGAACGACTGAGAGACAACAGGTGAGGTCGGAGGAGGAGAGCGCACCCGGTTCCCTTCTCTCCGGGGCTACCTGCTGGATGCAGATGTTTGACTCTCTTGTTTTGTGCACAGCCAAACAGCAGTCCACGTTCCAGAGCGTCGCAGGCGGCCCCGTTGTAGAGTCCTGCGTCTGCAGAGAGGACCTTGGATTGATCCAGGACCTGCCTCTTCATTCTCGCGCAGGAAAGGCCCTGGTGCATGCTGTCTGTAGAAGACCATGTCCATGTACAGTATGCATGAACTCACTGTGAGTTTTCTAATTGCCTCCCAGTGGGCCAGTAGGTGCTGCTGTGTGTTCAACATTGAACTTGCACAGAGCAAATTAAAGCCTCGCTATAATACTGATACTTTGATTGGGAGGTGGAATCATCTCACCTCTATTATATAATGTACCTTCAGTAAAGATGGAATACAGCAGTCTGATGACAAATCACACAAGCTGTGCATATTTAGGTGGCAGACCTGGGGGGCCGCCTCAGGGTCTGACATGTGAAGTCAATGCGGAAGTGCCTTAGACTTGCATTTTATAACCAGCAGGGGACGAGTCCTCTGGTTGTATGATGTTCATTTAGCAAGTTATGGTCCCATTTAAGGTAAAACAGACCATAAAGCTCCGGCCCAGCCAGGAACCTGAATGAGAACAATGCGGCCCTGAGCGTCACAAAGGCCTCTCCTCTCCTAATTAGCCATCGCCACTGAACCCCTGCAGGAACGCCATGACCCCTGACAGGCCAGAGCCGGCACTGTTGTTTAAGCCTCATTTAGTTCTGGTCACCTCCTCCTTTAACCTCTTAGTGGGCCTGGGCAGGTAGCTTTGGCATTATACTGAGAGTGAGAATGCCAGAGCTTTATTATTATTACCAGAGTTATTCCTATCATTCAACCATAATAACAAATTCAAAGAGAGAGAGAGAGAGACGAAAACAATTCAAGGTCTGGGCCTTTTAAGGCAAAAAAAACATCTAAATTAGAGATCTAAATCAAGATGTTTCAGCCACCGGCTGTGTGTAAAAGCAGCACAATGCATTCCAGATTGTGTGTATTTCTGTCATTAGATAAGTGTGTGTGTGGCCTCTTCTCCAGTTCACACTTCCTCAACCTCCTGAAGTTCTTGTTAAGTATTAGTTTTTTAATCCATCGTAGTTGTATCCTTTAACACACTCTGTTCAGTTTGCACACATCCTTTTTCGAGGGCCTCATTTTTTCTTGTTTCAAGAGAACTTCTATCAGGTCCTCAAACTAATGTGACGTGCAGCTGAGGATGTCATAATGTTTTCTCAGGTATCTCCAATTCAATCAAATGGTTTTGAAACGTTTCACTTAAAGTCACAAGTGTCGACCTCACGGTGGAGCCAGAGCCAGGACGGAGGGACACCTACTGATATTTGAATGAAGTCGCATTATCTTTGGAGTGAACACACACACACACACACACACACACACACACACACACACACACACACACACACGCGTTGCTGTGATTTAGTTGATTCAGTTCGCAGCAGGGAAAATAGACTGTAAATGAGCAATTAATGCTATTTAACATCTCATTATTAACTTAACATCTTTGTTAGAAATAAATGAACCGTAACATGTGTGTGTGTGTGTGTGTGTGTGTGTGTGTGTGTGTGTGTGTGTGTGTGTGTGTGTGTGTGTGTGTGTAGTTTCTATAGAGTACAAGACAGTTAATCATCCACCAGCTTTTCTGCCCAGAAGCTTTTCTCACTCGGCTCTCTGCGTCTATTAGCATTCAGCAAGGCTCTCTCTCACCTTCACACACACACACACACACACACACACAAAATAGACGCACCGTGACCGACGGAGAATGAGAATGATAAGCAATAAGTGCTTAACAATTCAGAGAAACTTTCACAACTTAATCCCTGGCACATAACACAGCAGACAAATGTAGTTCCCAAGGACAGCAGGTGAAAAGGTGAAAGGCCGCCAGCAGGGGACCGGAAGAGAGACAAAGCTGAACACGTTGCTCCACTCAGAAAAGAGGAATCAGCCTCTTTTTAAAGAAGAATTAAAAAAGAAAGAGTCTGCCATTCTCTGTTGTTCCTTGACAAAGTTTGGTGCCACGTTGGCCTTGTCTTACCCCTCCAAGCGAGATATCTCTTATGTGTTCTCGCTCTTCTCCGTTGTCTCGTCTTCCTTACTTCATTGAGAATTGTGCAAATCATGTCTCTTCTCTTATCTCGTCTGAACAGGAGGGGCGGAGGCAGACTTTTTTTTTTTTGGAAGTTGCCAACGCTCCTCTCTATCAGCTGTACTGTAGCCTGGAAATGTTTAACCTGTCTTGCTCTGCAGGCTGCGCGTGTGACGAGACAGTTCAGATTAGAGTTTGACTGATTCAGGCTTCAGAAGCTTGATAGCAATGTTTTTTGTAGTTATTTATTTGTATATTCCCAAGAGCTTTTCGTGCCACCTTTTCAAATTCATTTAAATGCGTTGGCCACCCCCCTGAAGATTCAAACATTGCTTCTTTTTTAAAATTAATTATAGTTTTGTCAGAGTAGAAAAGCAAATGGGGAATAAAAGTAAACAGCATTGACAATAAAAGTGTGTAACGTGATCAAGGTGTTGCATTAGTCTCATTAATAGTCCCGGTGATATTCGGCAGTTAATGAAACACTTTGTTTCATCTTGATTCATCCTCAAAGTGACGTGTCTAGTTTCAAACGCAAAGGCACACACGCGTCTGCGTCCTTCCTCTTCGTGCAGACGCCGTCTTCCTCTCTCCTCCTGTCAGGTCATTAGTACTCATGAGCTATGGGTGCTCTTCACCTCCCCTCGTCCGCGTTTCTCCCCTCCAAAGTTTGCACCCGTCTGCTCGCTTCCCCTCCCTCCCTCTCTCTGGTTAATTACTGCTCTGATGTCGATCCCTCTTGCACGTCCACCCATCACTGTGAACAGCCCTTCAGCAAGGCTGTCTGCGCTCCAGCTGTAAACACATCACCTATTTTTTTTTAAAGTTTTGTTCAGTTTAAAAATGTTTTCTCACTTCAAAACACTAAAGACGGGTATGTACTAAAACAGGGGTTCCCAGGGGCAGGTGAGACATCTTCGTCTGGGCCGCTCCTCTCCGCACCGCCGGTTGTGAACGCGTTCCTTCTCCATGAGGGTTCACGCTTTCTCCTCCTCCGATTTGCTCCGTGGAGTGAGAAATCACTTTCTCAATGAGAATAATTGAACACGGGCAGGGGGGTGCCAGCTCATTACCCACAAATCACAGGGAGCAGGGGCACCTTAGCCCGAAGACAATAATGACTTCAGGGAATAAAACGGGGGGCCGCCAGCGTGGAGCCAAACCAGCGTGGGCAGCAGAGAACAAAAGCTGGGAGAGGAAGATGCACACTCTTCACAATGTTTCTTCAGGTGAAGTCATTTTGTGCTTATCTTCCTACATTTGCAGTTGAATCCAATTACTTTTTTTTCTCCAGAGGGGTGCAGTGTCTCGGCTTTTGGAGAGGAAGTGCTGATTCTTTTGTAGGAGGAGCACGGGCTATATTCTGCTGTTGTGAGGTTAATTACACCCATCTGGTTGGCAGCCGGGGCAAGAAGACGTCTTCCTTTAAATGATCATTCAAAAGCAGCGAAACCTGACTCCAACTATAAGGACAGGAGAGAAACAAATGAAGAAGCTAAGCAAAGTAAAAAAGCTCTTTTCATGGCCGACACTGAGGCTCTAGATGGACGTCTGTGATTGACAGTGCCAGATTTCCCACAGTGCGAAGTCATTCACTCCCGTTTATTTGATTTCTCTCTACTTTCTCACCCTCTCTTCCCTCACAGCTTTTTTTTTTTATGAAAAATGTTTTATATGCTACACATTTCCACTCTCCACAGAGTGCCAAATGAGTCCACTCTGACACAATGAGGTCCATTGTCACAATAGGCTTTTCGCTCTGTTTTATGGGTCCCATCAGGGTTGGGGGTGGGAGGGGCGCAATGCTTTTAAGTTGCTGAAGAAATGTAATAAGGCCCCGGCCGACAGTAAACATCCACATCCCAGGGCCGCGGAGAAACACGAGACGGGCTGCTTGGCCTTCTCGGCCAAAGAGACCCGTTTCATTTGCATCGGCCGGAGAACAAAAGCGGTCACAGTTGGATGCGAGCAGAGAGGAATGAGGTGGTTTCACTTCAGAGCCAAAGGGATGGAGGAATAGAGAGCCTTTAAAGAGAGAGGGTGAGAAGGGGGCAGATGGTTGTGGGCCAATCAACTCCATTTCTGGTCATCCCACACAGCTGTAGCCATGGTAGCCAGCCACTCGGAGCTGCACCACTAAGAGGTATTATTTGGATTCATTCAGATATTTCTCTCTTTTTCATTGTGCACCAATTTTCCCCCCAATTTTCCAGCAATGTGTGATGAAGAAAGGCCTACAGCGAGGTATACATTATACATGCGGAACATTGTGGCAGCGTAACGGTTGTAAAGGTCACGCTGCCTCATCATGATAAAGATGTTCCAGAGTAATACTTCCATCAAACGTCAGATGCTCCTTGAATCATCCACCTTGTCATTCATTGTATGAGAAGTGAATACGAAGCGCATATGCTTTGGTGTTCTTTCACTCGGCGAATGAATTTGCTGAGATTTTAAATTAGCTTTCAGTGCCGCGGATAATCAATCACATCAAACAAAGTACAAAGAAGATCGTTTGAAATGTCTTCTGACAGGAAGCTCTGACTACTCTGACATCAGCATGGCATATGTGATGAGAAACTCAAACTCAAGACCAGGATGAGGATAATACTGGCATCTACTTTTATGAATGACTCTGACATTTGTCAGCGAACGCTAAAATATTGGGTGTTGGAGCATCGCACCGAGACATTAATTCACTACGCAGAGGACAAACCATGTCCCGCTTGGCTGCAGCAGACCACAGAAATGTTTCCTAACTTTCATCGTGGAGCCACTTTCTTCCCAGTGATACATTACCGGTCTCACGCTGGTTTTAATCCACATGTTTTCAATGGAACAATTGGACACCATCTGGAATGTTGAAAAAATATGAACAATTATGACATAGTTTTGAAAATATTCTGCAGTAAAGCATGCAAAGCAGAGACTATATATATATATATATATATATATATATATATGTATATTTATTTGTTTTTGTTTATTTTATTTTACCTTTATTTTACCAGGATATTCCCATTGAGATTTTAAATCTCTTTTCCTCAGGAGTCCTGGTCAAGAGAGCATTACAAAGTTTCACAAAAATGAAACAAGCAACAGACTTAAAACAAACAACAAATGACATCAAACACTGAATGTTGTTCAGTAAACGTATGTGCGTATAACTACTACTACTTACATGATTACATGAGTAGATTAATATATAAATGTAATGTAATGCTTACTTACAAATAAATAAATCACAAATTAAACGAGACATGAGTGTTACATTTATTTGTGTATTTATTGATGAATTCATTTCAGTTGTTCCCATTACACGCCTCCATATCTCAGAGGCCCAGACTGAAAGAGAATAGCCCAGATAGCATTACTGGTGTCATTGTAGCATGCAGCACCTCTGTAATGGGCCGCCGTTCTCCCCGCCGAGTTTCCCATTGGCGTTCTCTCCTCTGTATGTTCCCGGCACACAGGCTGTGGGAGCTGTTCCCTGCTGAGCTCCATCACAACATACTCTGATATTCCCACATGGAATCATGACTTTTCCATTTAGGAAACAGCGGAGCGGGGAAGCAGCCGTCGGTTTGCTTGTCGGGGTTCATGTGTGTCGGTCGGTGCTGGAAGATGTGACTCCCGCTGATGTTGCTGTGTGATTGGCTGAAACTAGATCAGATATGTAAGGACGCCTACGGGTGCCTTCGGTTTGAGGTGTGTTTCTCCCACGATGTTTACATGCTGCCGCCTTGTTTGTTGTGGCGATGATTTCCCCGCGCTCTTATCTGTCAGTGATTGCAATCACTTGTTGTGTTTAGCAAGTCAATTATCTTCAACTCTAACGCAGCACACTTCTTCGATCAATCGATACCTCGTGGAATCGTGCGCCCAGAGCCACGACCTATGCAGAAATGCAAAACAAGGACGTTTTTTAAAATCAGATTCAGATTCAACGTTATTGTCATTGCACATAGTAAAAGTACTATGACAACGAAATGGAGTTTGCATCTGTCCAGAGTGCAAAAGAGAAGCAGTTAAGGTGCAGCGCAATGTCGTGGATAATATTATGAAGACAGTATAAACATATATATATACACACATTCTATCCATATATACATACATACACACATTCTATCCATATATACATATACACACACATATATATATATGTGTGTGTATATGTAAATGTGTGTATATATATATATATATATATATATATATATATATATATATATATATATATATATATATATATATATATATATATTAGAATAATCACAAGGCTCACGTCCGGTCCCCCCTCTCTCCTCCCTCCTCTCTCCTCTCTCCTCCCTCCTTCTCCACTAAAGCGTGTGCCCCCCCCCCCCCACCACCTCGGCCCCTCCTCCCTGGGTCCGCTAGATTACTGCCGGAGTCTTTTGGGACCTCTCTTCATTACCGGCCCTCCACAGGCCCCTCATCTCCACACGGCCCTCTTCATTTAGCCCCGGCTGAGAGCAGGGTCTCGGCCAAATGGCTTTCTGCCCCCCCCCCTTAATCCAAGAATTTCAGCTTCCAATTAAAACAAAATGGAAAGCAGCCTCGCCCCACACAGCTCCCACGACGCCCCCCACCCCACCTGCTCAAATAGAGCAGCAAACAACGCTGCTCTGTGGAGAAGACCGCTCATCCCCTGTAATAACTCGCTGCAATGTGTACCGAAGCTTTACTCGCCACTTCATTATTCATAGTTCAACATCATTCACCCCCTTCTTCATTTCCCCCGTCTTCTTGTTCAGTGTATTTAGAGTTTTGAGGTTAAAACACCCCTATAGAAAATGCACGAGATCCGTGTGTGAATTGCTGCTCTCCACATTGTATTTCCCGACGCTGCCATTATTGCTCTCCGACACAACATTTGCATGGCAGTAACTGCTCTATCAGATAGTGCGGATGACAATTTGGAGGCGTGGAGAGTGCAGCTTATTGGCAGCTGCCGTGCGACTCGATAAGTCGGTGTGATTCTGACTCACGTAATTGCTCGTAGGGGTTACTGACAATACTGAGAAAATAGAAAGAAATGTATTTAATTGCGGATGCGGACCCGAGCGGCGGGAGCTCTCATTGAAATTCAAACACCCGCTATTATGATTTCAACGGGGGTAACTTTTGCTCGCTGACCTTCACAGTTTGAAAGATGGATTAAACATTCTGAACAGTGGAAAGCAGACTGTCCTCCCACTTAATAAGCTCAAAAGTATGATTAATCTGTGAAAAGCACCAGAGAGCTCTTTTTTTTTAATGCATGGATAAAGACCCAGGATTCAGCTGGGACCGGCCGCTCAGCTGGGCTCCCAGGATTATCTGCTCAGAATCACCTCCCTTCACCTCAGCCAGGTGTCTGGAAAGTAATAATATCCCTTTTGAAAAAAAAATTCCATGCATCAGAAACTGTAAATCTGCTTAAAACACCCCGCTTTGAAGTGTATTCTAATGCAAAAATGCTGTGCTCTTTGAAACACTTCCACTGTATTCAAACAGCATCGTTCACAGGGCGTGTACGAGGAAGGAGCGCTCTGGACGACGCCGGTGACGATAACTCAATTCACAGTTTGAACCTCCGGCTCTCTGGTCCAGGAGCGGCCTGCTCCGGTTTGCGGCCGTTATTGATGAGGTTTAGGAAACGTCTTGGGCCTCCCCGTCCGCTTTGGGCCTGTGTTATTGACCTGGTGATTGATTTAAGCCCTCATAATTAGCAGGCCTAATTTAATTAAAGTGCAATTTAACGATACAGTGGGCAAAGGCAAAGGCAGCTGTGTCACTGATAGATCAGTCCAGCCCTGATATGAAACAGGCTGATGATGTATTCGGGCACAGAGCAGGTCTCTCACTGTCGCAGGGGGGACAGAGACAAAAGAAGAGACGGGGATTGCAGGCGAGAGACGAATAGAGAGAAGGAGTGGAGCGGAGGGAGAGGCGGGCCTTTTTGTCAGCCCACAGACGGCACCGTCCGCCTCTCGCCCCCCGCCCCGCCACATCTGATGTGGACAAATGCAGCCTCACATCTCTGATCTAATTTGCTTAACAGCATTAGGAACCTGTCTGTCCCTGCAAAACATCAGAGCCTGAACTTTTCACGAGCCAGAAGCCATGTCTTTCCTGAACGAAACAAAGAGAGACGGATGTAAAGGCTGGAGAGTTTCGTTAATTAAAACTAGGTGCTTGGATGCGGGCGTTATATTCAATTTGGTAAATTAAGAGTACAGTATGCCATGCATATCATTGGCAGGGAAATGTGTAATTGAAAATGGAGCTTTGTTTGGGGGGCATCATTTAGTTGTTGTGATTGATATTGATTTGGTTTCTTATCATATTCTGGCTGGTAAAAGCTATTTAAAAAACATAGACCAGCTTAATTATAAAAACTGAAGTCTAGACGTGGTATTTTATGCTTTTTTTAAATTGAGAAAAAGTGCCTAGCATCCACAAGATACGGTGCTAGCATTAATACAGGATTGTATCACCATGTAGAGTAAGTCTAAACTTTGCTCTCAGGGCTGATGAGCGGAATAAAAAAAAAGAAGCGTGTTTCTTCGGAGCAGGTTCCCGATCCCCGCCGTCCTAACCCAGCACAACAACTCCTACTTGACTCCCCCTCGTCATCATCAAAAGGAATAGTACATCTGATCCGGAATGCCAGCGCCCTCCTTTGAACAAGGCTGCGGGCCCATGGGTGCGGGGCGTGAAATATGAAAGACAACACATGTCCTCATCAGAGGACAGCCGCCGCCTGGGCTTCTCCACTTGGCACACAAACACAGGACCGGAGCGCCGTGACCTCGCTCCCTCTGTCTCTCTCACACACACACACACACACACACACACACACAAAGCAAGAGAAAGCATGGCGCCGGGGTCACGCGCCTTTGATTTTCTTCCAGATCTGCAATTTCCAGGCCAACGGGGAGCAAAATGGTTCGCCAAACAAATGAAACATTCATCGGGAGAGCGGCCGATACAGAAGGTATATTCTGTGCACTGTTCAGTGAATCCTCATCGCTGCGTATTGAAATCCCCATTAGCTTACATCATCACCATCCTTATGATCATAGCATTATAAAGAAGATAAGAAAGCGTGCTGGAACTGGTCTTTGCCTCCCTGCTGACAAGCATTAAGTGCCATTTAGGGAACTTGTGGGTTGGGTGAAGCCGGACATTATGACCCTTCATCATCCACTAACCGGTTTAACTCTTCGCTCAGCCTTTCATGATGCTCCCCCCTTTAACATCAATGTAAATAAGTGTCTCATCATCTCAGTCATTGTGACGTATCGGTTGTTTTAATGGCGTTGGAGTCCAGACGGCTGGTCGGGGGAACGAAGGGGTGAAGGATGGCGGAGAGAAGGGCGGGGCCGGGTCAGTGGGTGCAACAACGGTCACGTCCAATCTCCTCACAAAGACAATTTCTGTGTGTAGTTTCTGCAGGCGATGAATATGAGGGGTAAAATATCTTCTTTTGCCACCTGCTATACTGTCCATGCATAAGGTCAGTAGCTGCTGAGAAGGACATGAACAAACACAAATGGTTCAAAACCGAGCTGCCAGATTCAATTAGATCTAACACAGCATATATGCATCTCGCCTGTCGTTAGAGCCTCCTCACGTTTTTCAGAAACGTAGTATTTAATCAGACACTTGAATATTTCTTCAGTCAATTACAATATACATCTAACAGACATAACCATCTCACAAGGAACACCAGCTCAGGTCACTTAATACCTCCCACCCCAAGAACAAACCTCCTCACACACACTGTTATTTTTCGTGCAATTACTGCTTGGAATTCACTACCTCCTCATATTACTCATACTGGTAACAATCTGTCATTTAAAAATCAATTAAAAGGCGCACCTCAGGACATTAATCACTTGACGTTTTCCTTTGCTTTTTAGTCATCTGATTTTTCTTGTATAAATTATGGTTGAACTGCATATTATACATACTAGCCCTCAACTGCACTAGGTATCTGACTGTACTATTTTTATTTTTATTCTGTTTGTATTATTTTTAACTGTTTGTTTCACGTTATATTTTGCATAAGAAAGGATCTCTTCCTGGGATCCTTTCCGTGGATCCCAGGAAGATTAGCGGCCGTTAAGGCGTCGGCTAATAGGGATCCAGTAAATAAAGTAAACTAAAAAAGCGACCCTTTGCAACATGCCTAATAATCCATGTATGGTTAATCCTATGACCACCAGCAGCTGTTCTGTTTCGGGACCATCTGCGGGTCGGATTCAGGTGAAACATCTTTGCGTCCCAATGCCATGGAGTTTATTTTAACCGCTGATTGATTCAGCCTGACCCTGGCTCCGGTTAAGATGGAAACATATTGGTAATTGCTCTGTGAGGTCAAAGGAACTTTAATAGGACAATTAGGAGTTATTACCGGCGGCTTGCCTTTGTATGTCAATGCCATTGTGCGATGCCGCGGCAGCGTGAAGTCCTCTTTCTGTACAGTGTTTAGTCCAAGTGCATTAACTGGAGGTAATGAGGGGACAATTATGGCTCCTTAACCTTTAGTGAGGGAGAGGAAAAAGCCTCTTTTGGTTCTTTCTTCTCTCTTTTTCCCTGAAAACACATTATTTTCACATGTTGCCGTTGTTTGTTACCTTTGGCTGGTTTAATGTTTCCACAAGGGGCGTGTGCCACCTCGCGTAATTAATGCTTCGCATTTATTTTCTGGCTGGATAAGGAGGGAAAGGCGGTCTTTGTAAATATTTCAACAGCCATTCTGCTAAACGCTCTGGTCAAATAGCTTGTTTCCTTTATTTATTTACTTACTTTTTTCTCCATTGAGTGGGCACATCGGTGTAAGAGAGCATCGCCCGACATGAGGGCCTGATCCTCACATGGAGCTGTCGCACAGAGCCTGAAGGGGTGGAGGAGGAGGCCAGGAACACGCCACACGCTGCGACCTTTGAACCTGTCCTTGTCAAGCCCTTGACGCCAAAGGCGGGGTGGGGAGGGAGTCCCCCTGCCCCTCCCCCCTTCTCTCCCCTCAACAGATACATGTTGTACTTGCCCATGGCTAATGGCATGACACACTCTCTCACACAGGCGTGCGCTCACAGTAGGTGTCCTTTAGGACAGCGGCTGATGGAGGATGACAGCTCCTCAACACAAAACCCAACCCCCAAGCAGTGGGCTTTAAAATGTGTGTGTGTGTGTGTGTGTGTGTGTGTGTACAGTGTTTCTTCGTATGCAAACAGCTGCTCCCTCCACTCCACTCTTCACCTCTCCTTGGTCCTCTCACCGTCCTAACCTGTCTATCCATTTGAAGGTAACAAGACTCTGCACTTTGCAGCTCTCTCTCTCTCTCTCTCTCTCTCTCTCTCTCTCTCTCACGCACAGAGAGAGAGAATCTGAAAAGCCTTGCTGCCTTGCCGCCCCCCCCCACTCCACTGGTTACCAAGGAATCAACAGGGTGCTAAAAGCACTCAAGGGGTGGAAGGAAAGGAGGGTTTTTTAGAGATGGGGAAGTGGTAGATCCAGAATGATGGAGAGAGAGAGAGAGGAGAGTGGAGGGGCACAGAGAGATGGATGTATATTTAGCCCGTGCCTCTCCTCTGCTGTCACTCGGTGCACAGCGTTGCCACTGACATGAGGACGGACAATAAGTGGGCTGTGACTATAAAAGGAGGCGGCTTCTCCTGCGGTCACAAGGAGACACGACCCCTGCTATCCTGACTCAGATATCAGCCACAGCAGAAAGGACTCTTAACAAGTGATTGTTTATCATATTCAGCCTCATGTGTTTGTCTGTTTCATTTTTTTCTTGCATCAAAACATGAACACTTTCAAAACCAGGAGAGTAGGACGGGCGCGTGTGTTTTTAAAGCGGGATGTTCTGACTGCTCTCTTCACCGTAGAGGCGCTTACCGTTTGTAAGTTGTTTCACAAAAGAACACGAGGAATCCGGCCGGCGCCGTGAAACGATTTCGCTCTGAAGTAGGGCCATTGTTCCACACACGTCCTTTGGAGGGAAAGTCAATATCTGAATTGGGAGCGTGGAAGGCGGATCGCTGCACTTGTTTCAGGAAGAAACCAGTGAAGCAACTTCTTGAAACAAGTGAAGATCTCACCCTGTTTTCAGATTTCCCCACTTTTGACAAAGCAAGATTATTTACTCCCCCTTTTCTCTCACTCCCAACTCCTTTCCTCTCCTCCGCTGACACTCACTCGGGTTTTGTGCCCTTTGTGTCCATTTCACCTGCCACATTCACACGCTCACAAAGCGCTCGCACTGAGCTTTTTGGCCTCGTGCGAGTGAAGAATCTCTTCACCTCGGTGAGACGCTTTCCTCATCATCTAGTTTTCCTGATGTTCCAGCAGGAAGACGCTGAGAGGGAACCCACGGACACTTTCCACTTACGAACTAACAGACAGGAGATTGCTGCTGCGAGCTACTGCAGTTAATTACACGTCACCTTCTGTGATGATGCGCTGTGAGTCGGCTCTCGGATCACTCTGTTGTCTAATGAGACAAAGACGTCGGGCTCCATCGCCTCCTTCGTTTTCTCTACGAGTGTGAAATACTTTTTTTGACCACAGTTTCTGACAATCCCGTCGTATGGCAGATACTTATATCAGGGTTCTTACCGTCATGGAAAACCTGGAAAAGTCATGGAATGTTAAAATGGTTATTTCCAGGCCTGGAAAAATCCTTGAAAAAAATAAAATCCCAAACATTTTGGAAAAGTCATGTAAATGTGTTGTATTCATGTGTTCATGACGTTCATTTACGCTGAGTTTGAAATAATGAATATGCTTTTAAAAGAAAGCAGGCATGGAAACAGGCATCTATATAAATGTTTATTCTTTTAATCAAACTATTGTCTCATTCATTTGTGTCATTTAAGGTTTACTGTATGCTTTGTATTCTCATTGTTAGTTTAAATACGACATTTACTCACTTTTTACTGTTTACACCCAGATTTCACAAAATGTTTGGTCATGGAAATTTGGTTTAAAGTCATGAAACTTATTAGATGGTCTTCTGTTTATTCTTGTTCAATTTCACATGCCTTCCCTCACGTCTTTATTCATGGGACCCCACAGGTGGTCTGGTCCTTTGTGTACAGCACATATATGTATATATTTTTTTAAATGGAGGCAACCCATCTGGGGTTTTTTCCCAGAAGGCTTTGCGAACAACGGGCCCCCGGGAGGCACCTGGGAACTCAGCTGACACGTAATTAAAGGCAGGGCTGACTGATTGACTGAGTCGTTTTCACACCAAATGGTTAGAGACAGACGGGGTGAGTCCAGGTCTCTTACGGTTAGACCGCTGATGGAAATGTCATGGCCACGCTCTTAAAAATAAATAGAGAGAGAGAGAGTCCCTCTGTGGCACGGCCGCGTGCCGCCAAAGATATCCGGGGCTCTGAAAAGGGGCTTGAACCCCATTTCCATAAGGAAACCAGGACGGAACAAGACCTGTCCGGACGCGCCTGACACTTCAGCAAAAGAGAGAGAAAGAAGGCGGTGACGGGAATAGCAGCGGCTAACAAAGGGCTGACACACACACACACACACACACACACACACACACACACACACCTTATCCTTTACAATATGAAAAGTTGATGCTCGGCGTGCCTGTCACTTGTTGATGAACCTCCCGAGCACTTCCTGTAACTTAGTAGAAATTGAACCCTGTGTTATTAGATGCGTCTCCTCCCCAACATGTCGGTGTGTTAGTTCCCTGCTCAATCCGTACCCTCCCCATGAAGAGAGCTCAGATAAGGATTTTACAACCCATTAAGGCTCTCCTTCCCAGAGCCTAGTTAAGTCCTCAGACGTCTGGCCGGCCCTTAAAGGCCGCCGCCTCCCGGCCCCGCAGCCTAATGGCCCTGGAGGAAGACGAGTAAATACAATGAAGAGCACGGGAGAAACACATGACAGCGGGCGTGACCACTTTCCTTCACTCCAGACCTGATCGCATCACCGCAACCAAAAGAAAACCTGGCAGCAGGTGCCCCGCCCCGCCCCGGGCCGGCCCTGATTGATTGAGCAGGAGCAATCGATCAGGGCCACTTTGTCACTGCAGCCGCTGAAGCTTTTTGGCCGGGAGAAGGTTGTTTCTGTGGCGGCATCAGTGCCGCCGTCTGTGCTCTGCTGAAAGTCTCTTTTGATTTAGAATTGAGGCTGCTACTTGTTCCTGCAGGTAATTGGATTAAAAGCCAGAGGAGAGATATAAGGCAGGAGAGGAGGGAGATGCAAGCGCTGCCAAAAAAATAAATAATGACATTGAGAGTGTGAGTCTTTTACTTTGCTGGAACAGTCTTTTCATGATTTACCCTGTCTTCTTTTTCTCTCTGTTTAGGAGGAGGAGGATGAAGAGCGAAGGAGACACGAAAGGAGGATCGAGAGGATAGAGCCGGTCGGGAGGGCCGATTCCTCCTTGGAACATTCACACGTGTTCAGTCTAGCGTGAGTGATCAACAACCACCTGTGTGACATACAGTCTTTGGGTCGCTTCACCAACATATTTTAAATCTACATGTGTTCACTCCTTCTGGTATCTACTCACGTATAGATAGTTTTGATCTTCTTCGGTCAGATAAGAGAAATCCTTCTCAGATATATATCTGCTCCCACATAGAATGGAGTGTGTGAATAGATACCATGTGCTCCTGTTTTCATGGGCACTATTTTTATACTGTAGAATAGTCCCTGTTGACCAGTTACACTACTGTAGCTGTGTGGCTCAAAGCATGGCAACACTCAATAAAACACAAACCATCCACACGTCTAGATAACGCCAGAGATTTTTATAACATAGTTATCTTGACCTTTTACAATGTTAACAAGTGCCCGAGCATCATCCCTTACACACCCGCCTCCCCACACAAAGTGGACATAACGGCCACGCCTTCCTCCATCAACATCGTCACACTCGTCTGCATCAGCGCTCGCTTGTGATCGTTTGTCTTCACGTCTTTATCGACACAGATGAACCTTCTCCCCGCCTCCCCCCTCCCTTCCACGCACGTTTTTCAATTAATCCGTTCACTTTTAGCACAAGAATCTGATCTTAATCACTTAATTGGAGTCTCCATTTGGGTCCCTAATCGACCCCGAGGTCCAGCAGCCTGACTTTGTAATGAATGACTTTTGCACAGACAACACAATGCGGCCTCCTCCATCCCACACATCCCGTCAAGGTTCCTGTCGGGTTTGACTGTGTCGTCTTTTATATTTCTGCATTTTTTTGTCGTTCTCGTCATTGTCATCTTCTTGTCGTCGTTGTTTTATTCACCCGTGCCTCCTCCCTCCTCCCTCTTCTCGTCCCCTCGGCCTCATCCATCACCGTCCTGCAGAGGCCTGCTCAGGCCGGTCCAGGTGTCCAACGGAGGGGGGCCGCTGGGGATCCACGTACTGCCCCTCAGTACGCATGATAACAGGTAAAAGAAAGGGAAATCTGAGCAGTGATCCGACAATAGCGGGTTGGTTTCAGCATCTCCTGCGTCTTTTGTTTTGAAGCCCCATGGATGGGGCTTATTATTTCACTCTCTTTTTTACATGTTTGCTCCAGGCTGTCTTTTTTCCCTGACTCTTGATTCTCCAGGTCATATTTTTTATTCTATTTCTCTGAGTCTCACTGGGCCACCCGGATGCTCCGCAGCATCCCAGCGGGAAGCAGAACAGACGAAGAGCAGCTTCGCTCTTGACTGCAAAGTTTGTCCAAGTCGTGTTGCGCTTTTTCCTTTTTAACCCAGCCTGTGTCCTCAGCGATCACAGCGACGTCCACACTCGCTTTGAAGGTGATTCCGACCTCTTTTCTTATGGCTTTTTCTTTCTTTTTTTTAAAAGCACGAGGAGTGTCGATGACAGGGGACAAGAGGAGGAATGCATCCCGGTTTACAGTTATTCCAGTGAAATAATAAAGGGCAGAGGAAGTGGCCAGATGTAATCAAACTAAAAGCTTGTGTATAACACAGCCCCCCCCCCCCCCCCTTGCTGCACGCCAAGCGACTGGCACACCCCCAAGGTGAATGTGACTACTCAGAGCAGAGAGAGGGAATGAAGTGAAAAGACAAAGTGAGGAGGTGGAATGGGATGACATTTGAGAGAGAGAGAGAGAGAGAGGGTGGCTGTCATTGAAGATTGCTGCGTGTCATTTCTTTAGGACACTAATCCCATTGCTGTTTATAACCAAGTGTCAGGAAACTATATTTAGCTTTGACCTCGTGTGATCGACTCCCTCGGAAGCTGCGGCGCTTCTGAGTTATCCTGAGTCAGAGGAGGGAAGCGACGATTCATCATGAGTGGCGCCAAGCAATATTGCTCAAATTAAAGTTCACATCCAGCTCTTTATTAGCTATTATACTCCAGCTCCTCTGTATTCCGACAAAATGAAACCACATCTTGCGAGAATACAGCCAGTCAGTTTCTTCCCCATCAGCTAAGGTCGGTACTAATAGCCGTCAGAGCCTTCAATTAACTTCAGACATGATAAGACTCAGCGTCTGGTCAATGGGACGATGCTAATGGCCCGGCCCGGCTCTTTCCTGTGTGCCGTGCTCTAAGACAGGAGGCATTATGCTCAGAGAGCTGTCATTAGTGTCTAGACCAGGGCCACAGGGGTCAGACAGCAAAAAGCAGACGGCAAACAAGCAACTGCAGGCGCATTCGGCTCCACCGTACTGACATCAAGTGGGCACGCAGGAGGGAGCTCAGAGGCACAGTCTCTCTCTCTCTCTCTCTCTCTCTCTCTCACCTGCAAACACACAGATCCTTACCTGCATGAACTTACACCCATGCAGCCTGTGAACAGTGCGGCCTGACACTGAGCAGCGTGTTCCCCACACAGACTGTTGCACACATGCACACGGTTTGTGCTGCTACTTAGAATGCTGTACTACAACTACTGTACACACACACACACACACACACACACACACACACACACACACACACACACACACACACACACACACACACACACACACACACACCCCTCGCAGATGCATTCCTTGCTTAATGAACTTCTCATTCCGTGACCAGTTTCAATTGTAAACAAACTGCGGACATAATTGCCGCGCATAAATGGATCCTGATTGGATTATTATTTGATTAAAGGCAGTTGGATGAGAGCAGGTGGTCCTCCTTCAAATCACGTCTCAGCACCGCTGCCCGGCCACAAGATGGAGTAAATCCATACAACGTAGCCCCTAGTTTTAGGAGCAGTGAGACTTGGTATTTTTCTCAAAAGTTTGCAGAGAATCGTCGAGCTACAAACTCCTCGTGCTTATATCTGACACCTAATTAATTCACTGACTCACAGCCTGTGAGAGGGCCATTTAGATTTTGCTTAAACTCAAGAACTCGATAAATATCTACATAAAAAAAAAAAAAAAACACCAGATGAGGAGGAATTGAGAGGGCGGCAGTGCATTACAATCATCACAATAATAGTGCTTTTACTATATCATCATCTTCCTCAAATCTCTTAAAGATGCCACTTTATCCACCAATCCCTCCCTGCTGCTGCTTTGAATACTGATCAGGGATCAGCCCCGAACCTCCTTCATCTACTGTGTCTGGCTCGCTACCAGATCAGAAGTCATTAGAGGGTGTCCACGCTGTAATCTCCATTCTCAATACTTTGTTTTCAAGCTGCCAACACTTATGGAGATAAAGCGCAATCATGTCCGCTTCCGCGCCGCCCGCAATTACTCTCTGTTCAACGCACTTAAGCTGACCTGGCTCAGCCGGCTCAGTCCCCGGGAAAAGAGGGGAAGGGGCCTTTTGTGATCTTTAATTTTCCACTTCCACGCCGAGACATTTACCCGAGACGAGTCGGCGGGGCGAGAGCGTGGACGTCCACGTCGTGCAGCCAATTAGGGCCAATGTTCCGAGAGTGGAACCCTGTTTGGCTGAAATGATAAAGAGCTTTTTTTTGCAAAATCTGCCCTTGACGTCCGCGGTAAACAGGGTCACACAATTTAAATGTGCTGTTGTTTACGTGACAGGAGGGAACGGAAAATGGCGAAAAAGCACGTAGCTGGTGTCCTTGCCGCTGATAAGATGTAATCCTGCGCATATAAGTTTGTCTTCTGAATACTTTTGGCTCTGATATATGTCATCATTATTTTTAATTTCCCAAAAGTAAGCCCTCCAAACTTTCTGCCGGTTTATGCAAGGACACCAGACGTTTGCACTCAGTCAGTCTACCTGCTTTCCTCAGGCATCCGACGCCTTGGAGACGGATGGAGTTTGTAGTTCTGCTGCGAGAGCACACATCAGATCTCTTTGCATGCGGTTATCCTCAGGGCCTAAAAAGCCCCAAGGAGCTCACTGATGTATTTATTTAGAGGAAGGAGTGATGGAGGTGGGGTGGGCAGGGGAGGGTATTTGAAGGTAAAGGTTGCCTTCTTTTGAAGGGATTGCTGAGCTGGCGCTGCCGTGGAACTGCTCGGGTATTTATTACAGGCACTGCCGGCTCCGGTGAAGGAAAGTGCAGCGATTCCTTCTGAAGCCACCAGATGATCTCTCCGCTGTTGGTCTGGATTACCTCAGACAACCCGCCCTGTTAGTCTCTCCAACCTGCGCACAGAGAGGACGGACGCAGGCTGAACATTGTGTTCGTCATGCGGTGCGTCCCCAGGTCTTCATCTCAGCTTCCAGTTTGGAGAGTTTACTTTCTGGTGGCAGCAGGGAGCAGAAGTACAGTACTTACAACTGGGCTAAAGTTACTTTGTGAACTTAATTACTTTCTCCAAAATCTGGTGGGGATCATCACCTCTCTTATCTATATGTTCCCATCTTCTCTCGTCTTCTATGCACTGTCATTAACTCTTTTAGATATAAGGACGCGGGGGATAAGGCTTGCAACTCGCCGCCTGCTGTTCAGCATATTGGAATGCGACTGTGTGCGCGCTGTCACTGATACAGTGCGTGTCTCTGAATGAAGTTCCACCCCTAACACCTTGTGTTATCTTTTCCAGGACTCACGGCTTGCTGGTGAAGCGTCTGGAGCGCGGGGGGAAAGCCGAGCAGGAGCGTCTCTTCCAGGAGAACGACTGCATTGTCAAAATTAATCAGGGAGACATTCGCCACCTGCGCTTCGAACAGTAAGCTCTAAAGTTGACCCTCTACGGTTGTATTGTGCTCGAACCGCTCCGATCATTTCAGTCGGCCCACGTCTTTGTCAGCTTCTCTGAATGCCGCGCTGATTTGTAGTGTCTTCCACTGCTTTTCCAAAGCTGAATCACTTCACACGGAGACGCCAAGTGCTGGAGCGTAAATAGTGTTGCTGTTGATACGCGGGGCATAAACTTCAGGGAGACGTGACACCTACACAGCTGCACAATAAAACTGAAATATTACCGACTTTGTTGGCCTTCCTGTAATAGGTCTCAGTGACCTGCAGTCCTTCACCACCCCCGTGATCCCAAACCACCTACACTCCGCCATCGATTCATCGCTCCCCTTCATTTCCTAAAGTGGAATGAAGATATAAACCTGTGACTTTGCCACCCATTTACCCAAAGACACCCTTCTCCCTCACACACACACACACACACACATACACACACACATATGCCTGACACATGCACAGCTACACTGAGCTATAACGTCTTATCTTATCTATACTGTGTGTGTGTGTGTGTGTGTGTGTGTGTGTGTGTGTGTGTGTGTGTGTGTGTGTGTGTGTGTGTGTCAGGCTGAGAAATAGATTGCTTCTCCTCCAGGCTGCCTTTTGAAGGCAGTGTGCAGGGGATCTGCTCGGCTCTCTCCCTTATCATCCACTCCTCCACAGCAAGAAATAGCCTGGATTCCTGCTAACGAAGGCCCAGCCACAGTCGTACCGGTCTGGACACAGTCATCTAAAAACCTCTGGGCTTAAAGCCACCCTGCTGGGTAGTCGACAGAAACCAAGTTTGGGATTAAAGTCAGAGACTAGACATTAATTTGTGATGAACTCCAGACTATCACGGTTACCTTACCGCATTATGTTAATGTGTTCATCCGAGCGTGCGCAAAGCCACTACCTTTTTTTTTTCTTCTTCTTCTTTCTTTTTCCAAACGATGCTATTGTCATTAGTAAACATCCCAGTCTCCTTCCAAAGCCTCCTCTACTGTGAAAGAGGCTTACAAACCAAATCCACTAGGGACTGATGTTTTTTGTAGCGTTCCGCACTCTCCCCCCACCTCCCCTGCCAAACACCGGCTCCTCGCCGGCATCCAAAATGCTTATGATGTTTGTGATTCTGCAGGAAAATGAGGCGAAGGAGCAAAACTTTCCCTAACCCCCCCCCTTTGATTGTGTCGCCGCACAGAGCGACAATTTAAAGTGATAGTCTAATCTCCTTGGATTGTTTTGCATGGGTAAATATTTTGAGGCGCTTTAATCTAACTGAATGTAATGACGCATTGATGGGGTAATTTATTATTCAATCAGGCTCGCGTGGAGGCTGATTACTGGAGTGATGGCACTGTATATGTGCAGGTGGGAACATTTGCACGCAAACACACACGTACACACACACACACGCACTCTTGCTCACTCAGTCATCAGTCCTGAGTGTGCACACGTGAGTGATTTCTCGTAAATTACCATAAGAATAAAAGATGGGAGAAGCCAAATCCCGCCGCCTCGCCTCTCGGATGAAGTGCTGTCTGCTGTGGCAGAAGCAGCTTAGCGGCTGTCGTTTGGATAGCATCCGCGTGGTGTTACTGGCGCGGTAATGGGGGGCCTGGAAGCAGGAGCTGGGATCGTTGGGATCCAGAATCCCAGCGCGTCTCTGGCCCCCTTATGCTGCAGCATGGCCCGCCCCCGGCCCGGGCCTATCTATATGCTAAGTGCCACCGGCAAACCTGACTAAACAATCCTTGCGTCTGGGAATCATGTTGAGCCTCTTGTCTTGGCTTATTTGCCACAACAACACAAAAAAGAAGCCGCGTGAGACCGAGTGTGTGTTTTGGCTATTTTCTTCTTATTTTGTGCGCAAAGAGTGAAGTGTGTGTGTGTCTGCTTACTTTGGAACCTCATTGTCTGGAAAGCTTCCTTGATGCATGATTCATCATCTCTGCTGTGCTTGTTGAGTCCACTCATGTCCACACACAAACACACAGACTGCCATACTGTAGAGAGACTTAGATACCTCTTTACATTATCTTTCATGGCCTAGCATAGAATATATACTGCTTCATCACTGACTCACCATTCTTATCTCACTCCTGCCTTGATGCTGGTAATTATAGATAATGTAATTTCCATCCTCCGCTGCTATGTGGTGAGCCGCCCTGCGATTAGCCGCGCCAACCTCGACTCTCGCTATCGCCTCATAATATAGCACCGCCTAGCCTTCCTTATCCTTCGATATCCGTCAAGCTATGATAGCATAATTGTACTTGTATCTCTTATCGTGTTGAAGCTGCTTCATTTTTTTTTCTCTGCATCACCTCCAGAGCCCAGAACATCTTCAAGCAGGCCATGCGCGGCCCGGTCATCCTCTTCCACGTGGTCCCCGCAGCCATGAAGAGGCAGTACGAGCTGCTGGCGGCCCAGACCGAGCTCAGCCCGCCGCAGCTCAACAGGGTCCGCTTCAGCCAAGTCTCCCTGCAGTCGGGGGATCGGTCCAGCCTGGTCGGGGGGCCGGGGCCCAGATCTGCACCGCAACCAGGCGTCAACCACGAGTAGGTTTCACGCGTTACCACGTGTGTTCCTATCCAGCATGGTGCCGTTGGGTCCATGTTAGCACGACTAGTAGTGTTGGATCTCAGTTACGTGTTTGTAAGACTGCAACTACCGTTGTGCATTTTTAGCCTCATGGCCTGAGCATAGCTGGATCTGTTAGCTTTAGCAACGTTAGCACGTAGCTGGCTCATGCAGTGTCTTGAGCATAGTCAGTGTTGGATCTTCCTTACATGTCGGTGTGTAATCAATACTTTCTTTCAGTGAACTCATACTGACTAGTATTAACCCTTCAGGGTCTCAGGCCTTTTTCTCGATTTGACATCATTTCTTAAATTCACCTTTTAAAGGCACTTGCATATGAGATATATACCCATGTGTTACATCTAAAATTGCAGAACAATCTCAGCTCTCTATATAATTAGGCACAATTGTCATAAGGCACAAGTGTAAAGTGATAATATGGCCCTAAAGCGGAAAAATGTAAGTTTGATTTTTTTTTTTTATTCTTCATATCTCTTGTGAAAACATACCTTTACTCATGTGGACGAAACATTTTGGTGATGGAAATTGGTTTACAAACTCACAGAGCTAGAGAGCTAGATGAACGCGACACACACACACACACACACACACACACACACACACACACACACACACACACACACACACACACATGATAAGGCTCAGCAATCTCAAGTTCCCAGTGAAGGCAATTCTGTTTTAATTACGCCGGTCAATGACTTTTCCTTCGCATGTTCACTGCGGATCCATCAATGTTTAAAAGCTACTATAAAATGCCGGAGGGCAGTTTAATATTAATTTCTACCTGAGGACTCAAAGTCCATGTCGCTGATCATCTTGTTAAAAGAGCATTTTATCTGCCTGTGGTTACTCTTCATCTCTGTAATGTCTTTGGCCTGATTCCAGGAAGCTGAACATGTGCGTGTTTGTCAAGTAGGGCTTTGTCTACATGTGTATCGTCTTAATGTTAATCATATAAATGCATGAATGCTCTCTACATTCTCTGTTTGCTACATTGAGTTAATATGTACATCATTATGTTGATGATGATGTGTATATGCAGGAGCACAAAGGTTTGCACCCTGTCCTCCAAATACATTTCTCCTTTTCTCTTTTCAAGGCAACGGTTCTCTTTCACACATTTGCCCGAGGGAGATCTTGTAGATCGGAAAGTTGCTTTGAAAAGAGAACAATAAACTATTTATTCAGAGCTTCACAGTGTGTAGACCTTCTTAGTCTTAGTACAAAAAACAAGTTTGACATTGACAAGAGACAGAAGAGGCAGAATTCAGTCAGAACTTTCACCAAATAAAATCTCACAGGCAATTTGTCAGCCAATAAATTCTATTAAGAAAAATGTATATACCGAGCAGGCAGTTTCAGGCCGACATGTCTGTTGTCCTAAGCTGCTGTTACCATTATTATCTCCAATAGAGACACAGAAGTCCCTGTGATAGTTGTTTAAATTATCAAGAAAAGTCTGCAACCAATTGCATTAATTCAAGCCACAGTTTCAACACCTTCTAGGCCTCGAAAGTATTCAAGGTATTTTTCACTCCAGCGTCTCACACAACTGATACTGTCATTGTAATCTATGCAGCTCTGTTGAACACTTCCTGCTGTGACTCTGCTATCAGCTCACTGGCTCTCCTGCTACCGACATGAGAAGGCTCCGTTGTAATGATCATTATACGTATACTAGGAATAATAATTATACGTACATACTGTTCAAACATGCAGATGTCTTACCTAGGCGTGCAAATGAATAGAGGAAAAAATGTCTAATGTGTAGAGGAAACAAGATGAGTCGTGAGTCATCAGCCTGTGACGGTATAAAACAGGCAATAAAATGTGTTTTCAAACATTTTAAATCACTGCAATCATGAGAGGTCCTTGAGCATACAGTCATAAATGAGCACACATATTAAGGGGATGGGTCCTGCAATAATGCAAGATTAGCTTTGGATAAACAGACAGTCAGACACACACACACACACACGCCCACAAGCGACGAATACATGCTCTTCTGGTGGAGATAAAATTAAAGTTTTGCTATAATATCGTGATAGAATGTGTTTTTTTTCTTGTTTGGGTTGCTGTTGAAATGTTCACCTACTTGTTGGTAAAACACAAATCAAACCTAGAACTCTGTCTTGCTCTCCAGCCACCAGGGCCCCGTGGCAGGAAGCACCCCCGAGCCGAGCCGGCGGTACACCACCTTGCCCCACAACCTGGTCTCCAGGACCCCTTCGGCCACCTCGCCCTCCCTGCAGCGCAGGATCAGCACCAACCTGTCCGTCAGCTCCTACGTAAAGAACAAAGGACGCAGGTTCAACATCCAGCTGAAGAAAGGTACGGACCAGCAGACAAACGAGCGCACGGTTATAAAGTGAAAATCCTTCAAATGCGCTACAAGGCTAAAGCTACTGTTCTGCACCATCCAGACAACAATATGTTCCTGGAGGAGCCAATTTGTTGAGCCAGTGGCGTCATGCGTCACTGTGATTGACACAGCTGTTTCAGAGCGAGGAGATCAGTGATGGGACTGGCTGAGAATGGATTTATTATTCAACCTCAGCCAGCCCTCATTTTCCAGGGCCCAGAAGGAACTGACGCTGGTTTGACTTTGCTCGCAACCAGTCAAGTCAGTCACTTAATTCACACATTACATCCAGTCTCTCATCAGAGAGTTGTAGAAGCGCTCAGTGTAACAGATAATGTTACAGCATGAAAGTGTGCAGGCTTCTCTGGGTCTCTATAAACCAGATCAAGCAGCGTTCTGCATTTAATTACACTCCGAGGTCCAGGGGTTCATTTAAAGTCAGACAGGGTTCGACAACCAGAATGCAGTTTTACTTATTTTTAATTGTTCTGATAGTGTGGAGGATGAGGTGGAGTTGAGGCGTCTCACAGCCTGAGGAAAGAAAGTATTTCCACAAACAGACAATTTGACTATTTTTGATCATTAAGTAGCTGACGTGACAACCGTAAAGTAGTTCATCCTGCGAGGGGAGAGCAGATGCAATGACACCTGCCTTCTCTCTTTCTCCGTCTGCCTCAATCCCCCACGTTCCACTCTGTCACCACTTTACTCCTCACCGAGACAAAGGAGGCCGCCTCGTCGTCCGCATGCATCACAGTAAACAAAAGGGCGAGCGAGAGAGACAACGTTCAGCCCTCCAGGGAATATTTTGGCCTTTTTTAAATGAGCAGAGTTTGTGGTTTGATGCACTCAGGAAATATTAAGATTTCACAATCAGTCTGCTTGCAGCTGAGGTTGGTTTGTGGACGTGGACAGGCCTTTGATCTCAGCCAACCACTGTGGTGGGCTTACTGCCAGGCTTCATCTCTTTTTCATCACTTCTCTATCTTCATATGAATTGTAAAAGGAACCAGTGCTGAGGTGACTCTCTCTCTCTCTCTCTCGCTCTCTCTCTCTTTGCTCTTTCTTTTTTCTTCTGTGGGAGGGAGCAGATGTTAAGTCGACCGCTGCCACCGAGGCCTCAGCGGCGAGCTGCAGGGAATAATGCAGCAAGTGAGGGCAGCTCGGGGGGAAATGCTTTAATATGTTTGCCGAAGGTCCCAGAGCGCTGCCAGCACAGTTTCAGAGTTGTATCCAATGTGAGGCTGGAGTGCAAGTTCAATATTTTTTGGGTTTAAAATGCGCTGAAGTTCTTCTGTGGCTGTGGCCATGCTGGTGGCGCCCCAGCAGCTCCAGAGACCGATGCCAGTAGTTTAGTTTCTTTCCACTCGCCACTTCATGTTCCAATTCAACACACGTCATGACTCTCAAAAGTACGCTCAAGTGACGGAAATGGTCTCTGAGATTATTGCTCGTGATTTAAACGGCGCTTACCGGAATAGATTGTAACCTGCGAGATGAATTATTGTCCATGCTCTGTTGAATTGGAAACTCAACTGAGCACTTAAAATCCGGCCGAGTCGAGGGGAAGCGTGACCCCTGGAATCCATTTTGACGGTTCCGTTTGATTACCATCAGACTTCACCGCTACTAATGTACTTTTCGTAAAGGCTTCAGCAGTTTTGTTGTTGACTTGTTGTAATTGTTGCCAGTCGGCCCTAAGTGGGCCTGAGTTCCGAGTGGCAGAAGCAGATCTTGCTTGGCAAATTAACAAGAGTGCCCTAATCAAATACTGCAGCCCAAAAAGGACATGCGCACCCCATTAAGTCATTCTAATGTGCCTCAGCCTCTCCTCATGTTTGCTGTTTAATTGGCTTATTGGAGCCAGGATTCCAACTAATCCAGAAAGGATACAATTACTTTTATCCCAGTCTCCTATTACCCAAAATAAAGACGTCAGTGGTTAATTACTGCAGGCCTATTAGAGATGCATTCTCCTAATTACCTGATTGGAGGTCCTTAATGATCTTACAATGGGCAGGAGTTCTGATTCATTAGGCTGTGGGAACCAGAAGAGGGGAAAGGCATGGGGGGAGGGGGGGGGGGGGGGGGGGTCACAGTGGAAAGAGGAAGAAAGACAGGGATGTAGAGGTGAAAAGAGCACCATAATAGATCTGAATCCATCGCATTCAATTCAGTTTATTTTATATAGCCCAACATCACAAATACAAGTTTGCCTCAGAGGGCTTTACAATCTGTACACATAACATCCCTGTCCCGGGACCTCCCATCGGTTAAGGAAAAAATAAAGACAGTAAAAACCGTTTCACAAGGAAAAAAGGGAAGAAACCTGAGGGAGAGCAACAGAGGAGGATCCCTCTCCCCGGGTATAGCTAGAGTAGTACTGGGCACGGAGTGATGACCAATGCAGCCTTGTTTAGAAATCTGTGAAGTCACATGCTCACCTGTTTGCTCAGGAATACGATCAGTCTTCTCTCAAGTTTAGCACTGATTGCCGTGGCAAACTAAAAGTGTATCTTTCATGAAGACAAACTCTGCAGATTCAACGTTCAACATAAACGGCGGCAGCGGTTTCTGTCTGCTTAGCTACCGCGTAGCACGTCGTTATCCTCAACAGCGGAACTTTTTCACCTTCATGAGCAACCTCTTCCATCACCTCCCCTCCAAGTTTGCCTGTGTGCAGAAGCCACGAGAAAGTTGCCATCTCCCTCCTTTGTGCTTCTTGTTCATCAACGCCGTCACTGTCAGCGAGGCGACCGAGAGTTCGACAGACTTCTAAAGAGACGCGGCGGGAAAAGTAGGTCATGACGAACCACAGAGGCGCTGACAGCTCGGTGAAACGAGCTGCGACTTTGACATGAATACTAATCACTGTTGTTAGCATCAGAGAAGCCTCGGCTGAGGTGGAACGCGTCTTTCCCCATTCGACTGCTGGAAACGCCGCCGGCTAGGCTATGCATGGTGGGATGTACCTCTCTGAACGCCGTTCCTAATGACTCAGCTAATAGTATTATGTAGCAGGGTTATTGGGGCTTTTTGAATATTTTATCAAAGAATACCCTGACAAACACAATTTATGTGCCTTTACCGTGTTCCCTGGCTGACATTTGAAACCCTTTTTTTCCGCTTTTATTTGACAAATCCAGGTCTGGTCAGCAGAAAAGGTCAGGCCTGAGAGCCTCTTATTTATCCGTTATTGTATTTGCCTACTTCCTCCCGACCGGCGATTCATATTCATTAAATGCACCGTAAAGGTCAGCCTTAAAACCTCAAGCAACAGCTGCTATCTTAAGTGTTTTCTCAGCTTACCGCTCACTGCACTTGAAAAAGGAATGTAGCACAGCCTCAATGGAACATCAGTAAGAATTATTCCTCTTTTGATGAACTATTGATGAGCACATGATGAGCACTGCTTTCCACATTATGCAAACATTGAACCATCTATAGTGTTGCCCTGAACCAGACAGGATTTGAACGACGCTGCCTCCTAACCTGCATGTTTTTTTTTGGGTTAAAACATCTGGCAACATGGTGGATGGATGATTGAGAAAACAGCATTTTTGTTGTGCTATTTACGTGTAGTGCACTTCATTTTTAAGAGGGTATTGAACAGCATGTTGATACTCATAAGCATTCACTTTCCTCTGCTTATTCTGGTCCCTAACCGCTCTTTAATCCGACCGTAGCGCACAACAGTGGTTTTAAAGTCCACATGCGCTTATCATAAACACTCAATTTTGGTTCATAGCATTGACAGTATATTTAGATTCTGGGGACATGCTTTCATTTTTACTTCTTAAAAAAAACTGTGATACACGCCCTGATGGCAACGATGGCAGCGCGTCTGTTGGTATTAACTACAGGACGCGCAGAACGTGGTGGAAACCCATAATTGGATCCCAGCATGGCGGTTTCTCATGTTGCAGCGGCTTGTAATGAAAAGGATCTTTCAGAAATGGTTTCAAGAGTCGGGCCAGTTTCTAAGAGTCACTGTAAAAGCATTTGATAGTTTGGCACAGCATTTTGAGGTCTCTTTTATTACAAATAAGCATAATGAGTCAATCATACGCATAAAATGCATTTGACATTTCACATCTTATTGTATCATTTCCATAGCCACATTGACACGTTGACTTTTATGAAGTCACATGGAGGTGCTGGAGCACTTTATCAAACATAAACACATGCATATTATTTACTTCCCCCTCTTCAGAGAGATAGAGCTTCCTCGAGGCTGTAAATCAGTAATATCACTGTTACATAACTGTGAGAGCACACAGGCTGCCCATCACTCAGCTTTACTGCCCAGCTTCATGCTCTCCTGCTGGCAAAATGCACCTATTGAAAGAAAACTGTAAAATACCACATGATATGTCTCACCAAATGTGTTTCTTCTCCATGACTCCCAGGTCCAGAGGGTCTCGGCTTCAGCATCACATCCAGAGACGTACCCATCAGTGGCAGTGCTCCCATTTATGTCAAAAACATCCTTCCTCGAGGGGCCGCCATCCAAGATGGCCGATTGAAAGCTGGAGACCGGCTGCTGGAGGTGGGGGCGCCACTTTCTAGCTTTCCTAACCCCCAACCATCCTCCAGTGTTCACACGCAATCTCACAGCGTGTGCTCTGTGAGATTGTGCGCCATTTCAGAGACTAATTGCTCTTTCGCTGATATGGTTTTGTTCTGAAATTAAATCTTACAGAGCTTTTGTTGAAATGAGTCAAACGCACAGTGTTCCCTCCGGCTATAACACTTCAGCTCCAGCTTTTGAATTGCTGAAGAGATGTGGTTAGTTGGAAAAATATTTTGATTATACTTCAATCAGACTGACGTGAAAATCAGCAATGGCTCACTTTAGGGGGAAATAACCCATGTTTAAAACCAGTTCCAACCGGCTCAGTGGGTAATCTGGATAACGGTTATGTAGACATCTCCCTCCGTTAGAGTCGTGGAGCTCTTTGATTATAGCGTTGCCACTGAGTGTGTGTGCATTTATTTTGGTTTTCTATGTGTGTGCTTACCGGAGCATTCATGATCCGTGTGTATGTGCAGGTCAGTGGAGTGGATCTGGACGGCAAGAGCCAGGAGGAGGCGGTGGCCCTGCTCCGCGCCACGCCCATGGGCGGGGCCGTGAACCTGCTGGTGATGCGCCCGGAGGACTCGCTGCTGCCCAGAGAAGTGGTCAGTAGAAAACCAGCGCCTCACACTACAGCTGTTCTTTACTACTGCTGACCCACTCAGAAATGAGAGTGACACATTAGCAGGAGGAACTCCTACACTTGAGGAAAACTGGGATTATTTTAATCAAAATAAATCACTATGAGAATGGAAGAATTACATAGATGGTAATTGTTTTTGGTGTATATTGCAATATTTATTCTTCACAGGGAATTAACCAGACACCCATAGTCAATTTGGTCCAGCGTGTCCCAGCTGAGCTCATAGAACTCACTCCAGGAAAATGATGAAGATCAATACATGTGTCCCATCCAGAGCAGCTGGGCTATGGATTAGTCATGGTGGCTGCACAGATGTGCCTTTAACTGCTCCTTCAGCCCATCACCTTCTCTGCTTGTCTATCCTTCCATGCTGCTGTGTCTACTATGTATTGTTATCACAGTATTGTTTTAGTTAAAAGAGGTGGACAGCTGCTCCTCTCTGAAGCATGTATGCCCACACAGTACATCCCCTTAACATCAATAGGATTATAAATGACAAGTGATCATTTCAAACCGTGGCTCGGAAGTCCATATGCACCTAAATATCCACCAGCTGATAATCACATGAACACACACACTCCCTAAGTGTCAGGGTGGACACAACCAACACACACACACACACACACACAGTGTTCTAAATGTGACCCACGGATACATACAGCTATGGGCACAAACAGATGTTTATATAATTGCACACTTTTCTTCATAGAAACACACACAGGCGTATGGTTCATGTGCACGAGCAGACACAATCACAGCTTTTAGGATGTGCAGACACATCACGCGCACACACACACACACACACACACACACACACACACACACACACACACACACACAAGTAACGGACATGCACGCACTGCTCGTACACACACTGCCGCGCTCAGACACACGGCCTACACGCAGGGTGACTTTGGCTGTCGTGCAACAGATGGCGAGGCCGCTGCCCTCGTCCAGCCTGCGCTCACTCGCCCTGACAGCGGGCCCCGGCGTCACAGCACCTTGGCAGTCCAGGGGCCCCCGGTGCCAACCTCACTCCTTACCCGTAAATACTCAGCCCGGCACCCCGACTGTTAACCCCTCCATAGGATCTGTTCTACCTGCAGAGTGACGGCCCTCTGAGACACATTTCCCTCTGCTAATGGGCCGTTGCTCCAGTGAGGAATGCTCCACTCTAATCGGGCCGAGCTTCTTTCATTTTAACATTCGTGAAGTGGCAAATGGGCTCATATTTCAATACTACTGGTATTGAATTAGGACAGTGCTTCTCAAACCTTTTCGTTTGAGAACCACTGGTTTAGTTCAAAATTCAGACCATTTTGTTCGAATTTTGTTGGCACAACAATATTCTAACAAAATGGTCCATGTTGAATTTTTGTTGAAGTAGCGACTTTTTGTGACTTTTTGTGGAAAAAAAAATTACTAATATTTGGCAAACAAATTGCCTTTTGTTGCTGCAAATAACCGGTTTTGCGATCACAACAATAACGTTCAACTTGTGTCAAACAAAACTAATTGAATTGGGTCAAATGCAGAGAATAATTTCCCCACTCTGGGGTTAATAAAGGTATATAAAATAAATATTTATAAAAAAATATATAAAAAAAAAAGAAGAAAGAAATTCTTCCGCGCCCCACGTGTAATACTTCCGCGCCCCACTAGAGGGTCGCACCCCACAGTTTGAGAACCACTGAATTAGAAGAAACTTGCAGAATGAATGAAGGCAACTTAATGACAGTATACATGATCTTATTGGCTGCACCAGGCTGCCTCTGGCCTCTGGCCTCTTGCCTCTGGCCTCTGGCCTCTTGCCTCTTGCCTCTGGCCTCTGGCCTCTTGCCTCTTGCCTCTTGCCTCTTGCCTCTGGCCTCTTGCCTCTTGCCTCTGGCCTCTTGCCTCTGGCCTCTGGCCTCTTGCCTCTTGCCTCTTGCCTCTTGCCTCTGGCCTCTGGCCTCTGGCCTCTTGCCTCTGGCCTCTTGCCTCTGGCCTCTGGCTTCTGGCCTCTGGCCTCTGGCCTCTGGCCTCTTGCCTCTGGCCTCTTGCCTCTTGCCTCTTGCCTCTGGCCTCTGGCCTCTGGCCTCTGGCCTCTTGCCTCTGGCCTCTGGCCTCTTGCCTCTTGCCTCTGGCCTCTGGCCTCTTGCCTCTTGTCTGCGGCCTCGATGCTACAAAATGCACGGCGCCCCCCGAGCTGTCGACTCATCAGAGGCGCGTGAGAGAGTCGGACGGCTACGCTCCTCTTAGCTCCTCAGGCATGACTCGATTAGAAAAAAAAGCCCATCATGGAAACACTGTCTAACAATCTCTCTCTGTTTTTGTCTTGGTTCTCTTTGGAGACTTCTACTGTACGTGCTTTGGGAAAACGGCTGCTTAATATTTCATCGCTTTCATCGGCGGCTTATCATTTTGCTACTCTCTCTCTTAATGTTCCTTCTCTTTTTTTCTCCTTTTTTTTGGGTCGTCCTCTCACTTTCACATTTCCCCGCAGTGCTTTCACAAATCCCAATAATCCCTACAAGTATGTTCATAAAAATCAGATAAGGAGGCCAAGGCTTTGGCGGTGACAGTTATTGCAAATAAAGCATGGAGGAAAAGCATGACTGATAATTGCCTCCTCTGTCACACACTCTGGATTGGCGCATGTGTGTGTGTGCATATATGTATATATATATATAGTTTAGTGCCACACATAAACACACATGTATAGACGATCGCTTTTCTGCTGTCATTTATGTAATTCCCTCAATGACAACGCGATGATGTTTTAAATTGTCGCGTGAGTGACGTGACAGAGAACTGCAGGCATCTGTCAACGTATAGCCTTCCACACACACACACACACACACACACACACACACACACACACACACACACACACACACACGGTGGCAGGAGATCCAGCCGTATAGAAGAATTTTTTTTGTGTCTAGTTGACATTTGCCGGCTGATGTTTTATGTCACTGTCAAAAAAAATCCCTCCACGTCTCCTTTTGTTTAGATGTTTTATTGTATGCCAGGCTCGCCGCACGCCGCCCCCGGAGGAATTAGTTTACCCTCCCAGCATGTTTGCCCAGTCTTTAATTACCGCGGTCGGGTATATTTTGACACACTTTCAGTAGCAGCAGCTCTCGATAGCTTTCAATAAACATGTACTCGCTGCAGAGGGAAAAGGTTAAATGGCAATAGAGCAGAGCGGGGTGGGGGTTGTCTACGTGTCTGCCTCCGTCTGTCTAGCTACCTTTCCCTTTCCTCTACGAGAAGATCAGGAGACATTTTCAGACACATCCAGTGGGTTGTATCAGAAAAAGTAGAGCAGCTTTAACCTTTTCCCAATCACTAATAAGCCTGCCCTTTCATACCTCTTAAACCTTTACCATCCACGAGAATACAGTCATTCATTATATTCCTCATTGAAGGGATTTTGTTTGGTCTCTCCGGTTCTGCCGTGTTCAACAAGTTGTGGTTCTACGGGACGAACCCTTTGAGCCTCAGGTCACAAGGCAGAGGAGGCGAGAGGCGAGCAGAGACATAGATCAGCTCACACGTCAAGACACGTGTAAGCTGATCTATGTCTGCGTGAAAAGAGTCGCTTTGTACTGTGTCATTCCTTCATTTGACAGCTGTGGGAGTTCCAATCAGCGATCTTTAGGCGTCAAAGGGATCGCTGCCCCCTACGGGTTTGGAGGTTGATTCATCACTTGTATCATAAGAGGGGGATGTTATGAGGAGGGAGAAAGACGTACCTTGGTGAAAACTCAGAATGAGTGACTCAGTGCTTTGTGATCTTTAGATAACTTTGTGAATGATCTCTCAGTGTGTGTGTGTGTGTGTGTGTGTGTGTGTGTGTCTTCACGTCTTTGTAATCTTATTAGAGGGAAAAGGAACCGGTGAAAGACTTCATCCGACACAAAGGGCTTAGGGACTGGGGTTCGACAGACGAGGGTCATTTAAATGGGAAATGATCAAAAAGAAATGATCAATTTAAATATTAATGCGTTGTAGTTAGTTGGGAGTAATTCTCAAAGTAAGCTCTCCCCTTCTCCCTTCGCATTATCCCTGACCTGGTGACATGACCACAGCAAGGCTCGACGGTAAAGATGGATTACAGAGCCACACACACACACACACACACACATATTCCCACATGGAGGCAAGCAGGGCACATTTATTTACATTTAAACACGCACACATACAGCACACACTTCCCACGCATAGCCGCTGGATGTTATTTATTGTTGGCATTTATCTCCCAGCGTGCAGCACTGTTTGTGCTCACGGACGCTCCGAGCGACGCCGAGGCCCTCAGACCACATCGGCCAGCGTAGTGGGGATTTTTGAATTTTTTATAGCTTCCCTTTTTTTCTGCCAAGTCGAATGTCACGCCTCACAAGCAACGACAGCGGTCAGGAAACGAGGAACCGTTTCCTGCCTCCTCTCAAAGATGTCCATCCACACCTAAAAGTGATGGAGCCGCACATCACTTCATCCTGTTGTGGTGCCATTTCATTTAGAGCAGACACGGCAAAGCAAAGGCAGAGGACCCTAATCTGTGACCGGCAGTTTCTTACACAAACAATGACTTGCAGGAAATATAGTGCTGGCCTGCCGCTGGCAAACCATTTTAACTCCTTCTAAACCCTGCGCTAGGTGTAAGTGAATCAGCCCGCTGGGGATGCTGCTGCATCGGCATTACTCTCAACTCCTCGTATCACACACACACACACACACGCATGCACTCAGTCATCCCCCTAAACTTATTTGAAATGACACCACAAATGCTAACCCACTCCGTGTAAAAAGCTGACACACAATATGGGCTCGATAGCGTTGTCCATGCGTGCCTTTACATCACCCCGTGACCCGAAGATGAGCAGCATTTTTTTTATTTCCAATGGGACCGTGGACCGTGGAGAACAAATGGGCTTGTGAAGCTGCTGTTGTAACACTGAGGACCACATAAGAGCAATTAAACAGTACATTAAAATCCCCTCTTTACGATCATATCACACTTGTCACTGATCCATTAGTAGCTATATCTGCCAAGCAATGAGAATCTTAATTGCACAATTAATTCCAGCCCCTGATTGATGTGACCGCCAGATTTATGGCCCGTGCGGATGCCGGGGTACGCGGCAGAAATAAATGCGTGACAGTGTTGCTGACAATTATAGCAGACTAATGGGATGTTTCATAAGTGCCAACCCTGGTGGCCTGGTTTAAAGCCCTCGCCGCCATGTTTTTACCAGCGGACTGTAACTGAGATATTCAGGAGCCCTCCATCTGCAGCTCAGTTGCTTTTACTGGAATCCTATTTATGAGTCTCTGAAATCATTATATATAGTAGGAATAAAAGCACCGGTTCCCTGACATGGATCAGACATCCAAACAGGCTCACCATTGTTTTTTCTCTTCTACGTCCAAGGCCGTCATCGTCAGCGTCGCTCTGTGCAATTATTCACAGCAGATGATATCTCTCTTCCTCTTTCTTTAGCATTCCTCTAACAGTGTTACACAGCTGGCTTTTGTTGTGGCGCCCGCACTACAGCGAGGTTTCCATCCCTCTATTAAAGTTGGAAGACAAAAGCAGACTTTACGAAGCCGCATTGATTTCCTCGCCGCCGAGATCCATTTACCGAGTCGGTAGAGGGGGAAATGAATTGACACAAGGCAAACAGGAGACGATCCCCTGCTTCTGGAGGAAACTCAATGATACACAGATCTGTAGAGTTCACCCCGCCTCATCCCTTCATTTACTCCTCAACATAGTATTCATCTTTGTCCTTCCTCCCGTCGAGGACAGTTTAGTTAAATGGTGTACGGGTAGAAAACGGACAAAGCGGAGAACAAAGGAGCCCATATTTGATGCTATCATTATTTTGTGGCACTGGATGCATCTTTCACGTCACAAAAGCAGTTGTTTCAGGAACAGTTCATTATGCACATACACAGAATGTGTCTTGAGTACAGAGGTGGTCATGGATCCATTTGCTTTGTTTAAATAATATAGAAATAACTTACTGTATTCAAAACATTCAGATGAACCTTTTAACTTCCGTTTGAGTCTGGGCTCCCATCTCTTTTTACTCTTAAACACGAAGCAGAGTCATTAACCTTTGAAGAGCGCAGCATCCACGTGGTGATGAAGCTGTGGGTGATGGAACAGTGCAGCATCTACAGCCAATGCCATAACTTGTCATCGTCGATGTTCATATAATTGGATGTCCATTAGTGTAGTGCTCCTTCACAATAAGAAAGATGTCATTTGTTTCCAACTTTTGCCAAAAAAGTGCTGAAAACGGACTCTTTTAAAGAGTGTTTTTATATAGCAGCAGGTTACTCAGCCAGATATTTTTACCTCAGTGAAACTTGGCAAACAGCTCGCGGGGATGAGTCATTTCTTACTGGTAGAGCTGATAATTTAAGGGGCTGTCACCGTTTTGCAGATATTCACACATCTTCGATAATGAAATCCCAGTCTTACTCGATATGATATAATTTAAAAACAGACAGAATATAAGTAAGAGCAATCAGCAAATTGCACCGCTGTTACAAATGACTGGACATGCCTGGAGCCTACTTTGTAAATCTTTGCAAAAAAATAAAAAATACATTCGGAACTCAGGTGACGTGAAATTACAGAAATTGCTCTGAAGACCTTTTGGAAGGAGCCGCGTTCGGCTGCTTGCAACCTGCAATCAGCGAGAGCATCGGTGAATTATAGCTAACAAAACAAGTTTCATAATTTTCTCCTCGCTCCAACAATTTGGCAGCAGCGGATGCATCTTAGAGGTCCCTTCCTCCTCAACCTCACGGCTTAAAATGTCTCTGTAATGACAGGGCTCAGTAATCCCCGACGTGTTGCCATGGCGCCAAAAAGCTCTTGCGCATCTCCAAAAAGCATCCTCTTGGACACTTCATCCAAAATGCCTTACGCCCAGGTACTTTCCCTCTCTCTCTGCTCTCTCCTTGCTTATTGTTTATCACTTGCACCTCCTATTCCAACGAATGCCGATGAGTCCTTCCTACATTATTAATCCAGCTCCTATAGAAAGGTTCTCTGATCGGGAGTGCAGAGTTCAGGAACACGCTCGGGCCGTAATTAAAGTTAATGCTGCCGAGCGCGGGTCGAAGACAATGCCAGCCCGGTTAACGATTTCCGAGCGTGTCTCGTCGGCGCCACCTGTTTTCATTTAGCACTTTTCAGCAGCTGTTCCCATAATTACGCTTGCTGTCAGCGCAGAGAACGGGAGGGGCGCACGGCGGCATTGTGCGACGCCGATAAACAAGGTAGTTAAAGGCCACTTATGGCGACACAGTCGCTCTCCCGAAGGGGGGTTCGGCGTCTGTTTCCAGAACACGTAATGGCTCCAAGTGTGCGTGTGCAGTTGGACATAGCAAAGCGCTTTTTATCCGCCATTAGCTTGAAATGAGAGGCATCTGCTTCATGATGTGTGCGTCTATACTGTGGTTCCGCTGCAACGGCTTTGCAAACATCCCCAACTGCCAAGTACACTTAGAGATTCACTTTTTTTTTTTTTTTTTTACGTTGTCTTTGATTAGACGTAATCACTTCCTAAATGGCCCACAGTAACATCCAGTGTCACGCCAACCCTGAGTATGAGGAGGCCGTGCTGCAGTTTGCAGTGATGGACAGATCTGGCCTCAGATGCCCTCATAGAAACAGACTTTGTTCTGCTAATGAGCCAAATGAGCCTTCTCCGTAGGAAATCCCCAAAGGCTTAACAGTCCCAGTTTGTCACAATGGGTTTGATTGCCCAGTGAAGAACATGTCATGTTGGTTCACAAACACTTAAGACCTGCCACTGCCAGCGCTGCACTTCATGCCCTTTTTAAAAGCATCCCCTCATTGTACCTGAATTAAATTTGTTTTTAGGCTTACAGGTATTTAATATTCGTCCCCCTTTGTCGGAAAATGTTGCGAGGAGAAACGGCGCCAACAGGAATTTGTGTTACAATACTTATCACGCATGCACCACTTTTGCAATTACACCCATGGCTGATTTCTTTTAGCCCTTTTAAATTCATTTCCAATGACCTTTATGTCGCCAAATTGGGCCAAGTGTGGAGAGAAGTTTCCAGCGGTGTTAATTGTTTTAGGCAGTGATGTGCGGAGAACTCCGAGTTATGTGTGAATACATGTAATTGTGATTCATTTGCACTCTCTGTTCCTCTCTGCCGTTGCATCTCACTCGTGCTTTTCCCGCCGCTTGGCGTCTCTGACACGTGCGCACACATCCAGCACACCTTTCCTTTTAGCATGTGACAAGTTAAGTGAGCCAGAAACCAAACCAAAAAAAAAGGCCCATTAAGCAGGTAGGGCTCTTTTGTTGGACTTTTGTTGCTTGGGTCTCTGCTCCAATGCTGACCCATCCCCCCTGCCAGGACAATAGACTGTAATGAATGGGTGCTTCCCTGTGGCAGTGTTAATTAATAAAGGATTTAATCGTGTAATGGACTGTCACCGCATGGCTGTGTCAGAGAGAGAGAGAGAGAGCAAAAATAAAACGATAAGGGCTTCTTTTGTGATGAGTTGGCCAAGTGGGGAGTCAGCTTGAGCTACTCGCATACAATTACAACCACGAGAACAACTGCACTCAGGTACCGATGGGTCGTACCTGAGTGCAGCTCCTTTAATGCACCAGGCAACATTGCATATTTGCAGCCAGCCATGGCGTCTTTCGGTCATGTCGTGACTTTGAGAAAAAACGTAAAACACACACGATGCATCGTCAACCGCACACTCCTTATGCCGCGGTCACACCAAAAGAGTTGCGACATATTCGCTCGAGTAGATTACACGTTAAGTTAATGCACAGACGCGAATGGTTGCGAAAAATTAGCTTTTTCGCCGGGCGGCGCGATAGAGGCGAAACGGCGTTGCGAATATTCTCTTTTTCGTTTTTTCGCTGTAGTTGCGAAAGCCAATCAGAGTTGAGAAGCTTCGCCCGGCATCACCGCCGTCCTGCTGGTCCGCCTGAAGGAGCGATGGAGTCAGAGCTGTGTGCGACTACGGATAATATCATGAACCCAGACACGGGGGCGTTTGATGTTCCCTGAAGCCCTGCCCCCTTTCCGCAGCAAATGGTTACGAAAAAGCGAAAAACGAATTAACCACATAAAGTCGAGCGAGTAAACTCAGGCCAAAAAGCATTGCGAAAATTCGCTACTCTTTTGGTGTGAACCCGGCATTAGACGTCTTCCTGTCAAACAGGGAACGCCACTCGATAATATGATGTGGTTTGACCAGGACCACTGACACAGGAAGGTGCACGGACGACTGGCAGCTGTGTTGCAGTTGGAGCACGTCTAAACACGGCTTCCTAAACACGGCTTCCTAAACACGGCTTCCTAAACACGGCTTCCTAAACACGGCTTCCTAAACACGGCTTCCCAGTGCGTACCTGAAGACGAGCCGCGTACATATTGGCCCACACACACACACACGTGTGTAAACAGGAAGATGCCGACATGGAGATTTAAATTTGACCCACATGTGTAATCACTCCAGCCAAAACAACCCCTGTGTGTCTAACATTACCCATAAACCCAAACTAACGGTTCTCATGGCAAGTCAACAATATTTCAGTCAAGCAGCTGTTTTAACTTTGATTTCATACCATAGATGTAATCAGATCATGTATAAAGCATAATGATATTATTCAAACTCACCAGATGCACCAGTTGGCACATTTGTGTCCTTCCTTGTTGGCAAGTACATTGATTATATAGTTAGCGAATTTGATTGATGAAAGTTGTACAAAACTACGATACAATCTGAATGTGATAGAGAATATAATTGACTGAACACAGAGTGTAGCCCCATACGCTGATGGCCTGTGCATACAGGGAGGCTGATGCCTGCTTCTGATGCTTTTCATGGCACTTTGGGCCCTTGCCCTCTCTTGCTCTCCCTGTCTGGTGACGTTCTGGAAATGCAAACTAATGGAAAATAAAACGAGCTGTGCTTGCAAATCTAAGCAGTTATACGACAACATATATATTTGAAAAATACTTTGTGCTCAACCTGTTTTCCAGCCACCATTCCCTGCAGCGTGGACGAATGGACATCAAGGAAAGTGTGCATGTGATGCTCTTCCCTTCTTAACGTCAGATGTAGACGTAGGCAACTTATTTGCTTCCTGACTACATCCCATCATAGGGGTTTCACTATCAGAGGGGACGCATCTGAATGTGATTCTGTAGTTTGAGCTGGAAACCTCACGCGGGACAATATGATCTATATATAGATATATATATATATCTATATATAAAAGTGTGCGAGGCCAAGTGTCTTCCAGCGAGTAGGGGTGCAGGTGTTGGAGACATTCAGCCATCATCAGTGTGTGCAGAGAATTTTGGATTTTTCACTCCATGTTAGCAGAAGGTTCCCTGACAGAGACCTTGAGTGAAAAAAACACTTAGATTTAAGAGAAACATGTTGTGCCCGAAATGGTGTACTTCATAATTTGAGATGGTGGTTGGCAACCTTTTCCAGGTGCTTTTAAAAAAAAAAGTAAGCATGCAATCATTTCATTGTTTTTCCATCAGCTCATCCTTTTTATCAGCCACTTTTGTTCTCTCCGTCCCAGGTGCATAGCCGGGGACATGAGCTTGAAACAGTGAGGTGACTTTCTTTCTTCTCCTGTTCAGAGGCAGTTGAAGCCGGCCTGAGCTCAATCGGTGCAACGAGGCCTGTCAAGCCGCCTGACAAACTCATTCTTGGCTAGCGGCGCTTGTTCCTGTCTGATGAAAATGTTACACTGCTCTCTCATTCTCAGCCTCGGCCCGCTATTCCCGGAACACAGCTCTGAGTGGGTGGTTATTCTGTCATCATTTTGGAGGAGAGGGCGCACACACACACACACACACACACATAGCGGCTCAGCCTGTGTGTCCAATGTTCATCTGCTGGGCTAAAAGCCTCTCCAGGGACATAACTCACAGCCATTATTTATTAACTGTATTTTGATAAAACATCTTCATTAAAGATAAAGACTGACCCTGCCGATGACGCACAAGGCCATTCATCCACAAGCGTTCTTTTCCGAATGGAAATTGCATGTTGGCTGTGTTGCTTTGGAAACCACTGATCACATTCCACCAGTTGAGTTAAGCTTGCTTCAATATAACCGCTGTCTTAAGAAGCTGGAAGCAGAATGTTGTTGTATTATATTCACACCCTCTCAGTCCCCTATCCGATTCATCCCGCCCCTCGGAGGGGAAGCGAAGGGTCACTTCCCGACGAGAGCCGCTGATTTCTGCCATGGAAAGGGGGAGGTGTTGAGAATGCACCGCGATCAAAATGGATTCCCAGCGTGGGTCCGGTCGCGGACAAAGCCCGGTCGCCGTGTCGTTCAGACAGGTGTACTGCCGTTCTGCAAACAGGAGAAGAAAAGCGGAGAGAAAAGAAAAGAAGGGGGCAGATAGGAGGGCCGTCTGGAGAATAGGGGCTCAGTCAGAGGGTGTTGAAAAGAGCCTCCACCTGAACGCACCGCTGCGTCCTAATAACTACTCGGCCTCCGAAAAACGAAGAGAAAAAAAAACACCTTATGCTCTGTCTCTCCCTTCTTTCCTCTGCTTCACTCTTTATCCGAGCAGCTGTGAAGGGCACACACCTGGCTGCCATCCATCTGGCTGTGTGTGTGTGTGTGTGTGCATGCGTCTGTATTGATGTGAGTCTATTTAAAGAGGTCCTGCGCCGGCTTTCTGGGGTTGATTGCTCTCACCGCCAGTATTGTTCGTGTGGATTTGGCCGCCATGGCAATGACTACGCACGTACAGTGCAATCTGGCCAATCAAATTATGACAGCGCTGCTCTCCAGCTTCCTGACCGGACGGTCCTCGGCTCCTGGATATTCCCTCAATGACGGCTGCTGAGGTGCCCTTGAGCACGCCAACGAGCTCCCAAGAACTGGAGTGGTTGCAGCTCAGTGGCCAATAGCAGAGACTTGTTACATCCTCTTTGAAATCATGTTTTCATTCGTTCCCACTGTGAGGGAAGTACAACTGTGGACTGGGATCAAAGCGTTTGGTCTTCAGCGCATTCACTCTGCTGCAGTATGTCGGCCATAGCTCAGCAGTCTGAACGGAAATTATTCCCAAACGTTCTTAAATCTTCGTCAACATATGAGAGAAAGTTGTCAGTTCCATCATGGCCCTTGTGTTTTAGCTTTGCCTTTGGCTGCAAGTGGGAATAAAATGTGTGAATGCTATTGGTTTACAGATGCTCTTTCTTATACACTAGTGGAGATTGTCAGAAAAAGACTCTGGGGTGGTTGTTTTCCGGACTAATATTCAGCTGATTTCATCGTAAGACACTCAACCGGACTCTCTCACGCCTCTCTGAACCATTACTTTGTGTGTGCACCATGCATGAAGGTCTGCAGCACACTAGCCTTGCAACTAAACGCTACTATGGTAAATCTCCCACAAAAAGGCCAGTGGATCGCACTGTGTGGGGAAGGAGGGCCGGGCTCTTAACGTGTCACAAATTATGCTTCAAAGGGGTGTTGTTCAAAATTGCTACCTAGGCGCTTTCAAAGTTCTCTGCCGTTCCCGCGCCGAGCTCACGGCGGTGGAAAGGAATTAGCGGCGCTCGGCTAGACGGTACGGCCAATTGACGATGACAGCCCTGAGATGTGTGACATGCCATCCATTCGCTTTCTTCTCCTGCACCCCTCATCTTTCCCCTCTTTATCTTGTCTCCCATTTTCTTGTCATTCACCATACCCGTTATTTCAAGTTTTTGTTCTGCTAGTTTCTGTTGTCTTTTGTTTTTCTGTCTTTTCAGCAAAGTCAAAGTGAGATACTTCACACAGAGATCTGAATGCAACAGTGACTAGTTGGCCTCAGTAACAGATTGCCAACTTTGGTCGGTGTGTCATCTGAGCCGTGTGCAGATGTCTCTTCGGATTAGCATTAGCATTAGCATCGGCAGTGCCACAGCCATGATAAATATGCACTTTCTTCTCTCCTCCTGTGTCCTTCATCCCCACAGCATTCAGAGGAAGAGGACATGGCGTTAACCCCGGACGGTACACAAGAGTTCATGACCTTTGAGATCCCTCTGAGTGACTCGGGCTCGGCAGGCCTGGGGGTCAGCGTCAAGGGTAACCGGTCCAAGGAGAACCACGCCGACTTGGGCATCTTTGTGAAATGCATTATTAATGGAGGTGCTGCTAGCAAGGCAAGTAACTGCTCCCACCCACTTACGCTCTGAGCATGACCTTCTTTTACTTCATAAATGAAGGACTCATTCATTCATGAATGAAGGACTCATTCATTCATGAATGAAGGACTTCTTACTAGTTGCTCCTCGAGTTGCAGCAAAAACATTGCAATGTTTTTGCTGCAACTGGAGGAGCTACTAGTAAGAAGTCCTTATCATGGGGATTTTTGAAGTGGTCACTTGATGTTAATGCAGCTGAAGTGTTTTCTTGGTGCAATAATGTGAAATATAATATTATTGCCTTGAGCTGTTACATTCAAGTGTTCGTAAATACCAGTGGTTGTTACATCATTAACTTACATTATTCAAACACTTTCCAGAGAATATGAATACAGAGACTAGATTGCAATCCTGATTTATTGGGGTTTTCTTGGAGAAAGGGTGCATGTGATCGCTGCAACCGTGCCTCAGGAGCCGCTGCTGAACGTTCACGTTGCTCCCGTTCAAATCTAGCAATAGCAGTGTTCCGGAGAATTCGATGCAGGTGTTCTACGGGCGAGATCTAATTTTCCTCCGGCGGCGTTTGTCTGCAGGATGGCCGGCTACGGGTCAACGACCAGCTCATTGCAGTCAACGGGGAGTCGCTGCATGGGATGACCAACCAGGACGCCATGGAGACGCTGCGCACATCCATGTCCGTCGAGGGCAACAAGCGGGGGATGATTCAGCTCATCGTGGCCCGGCACGTGTCCAAAAACAACGAGGTAAGCTAACAGTCAGGGAGGAGTCCCGCTGATGTGCTAGAAGGCTAATTGGCATCACAAAGAGACGTTTGCATTGAATATTTCTAAATCGGATATTAGTATGAGCTCCCACATCTCCAAGATGGACCTCGCGTTTCACCTCCCTCATGTGCACACACATTCAGATGTAAACACACACCCGACGAACACACTCCAATCCTGTCTACAAGTGGAGGACATGTTGAATGCAGAAGAGGGATAGCTACATTTCAACTGCCCTGGATGATAAACGAGAGTAGCTTTCCTCTCGGTTGCCACTGGCCCTAATCTACCCCCCATAGGTTTGTGTTGCTTTGAGATAGCGACCACACCACCATGCAAATCTTCAAACAGTCCCATTTCCTGTGTGAGATACCGTCTCACATCCCCCTCCTATTCTCCGTGTGACTTTCTTTGCCCATCGTGGGCCTTGATATGATATCTAAGAAGCGCTTCACCGAGTTATGATTGACAGGCCCGCGGAATAACACTGTCAGGTAGGCAGATAAAGGAATATGCATTCGGCTAGGTGGATATTTGTCATTAGGCAACAGTCATGAATATTTGGGGCGAGGGGTGATACTGAACTAATCCCTTTCTTTGAGAGGAACTGTTTTCTTTCACATGCCGGAGTAAAAACCAGCGTGAGTTCTCTCAATGCGATATGCTAAGCACAGTGTGAGTGTATTTCAGGATTCCTGGATTCATGTGTGAGTACAACACACTGGTGTGCACGTTCACACTCGCCCTGCAGCCAGAGGTTGTAGATCAGGTTTGATTAGTGTTGCCGTGACTCTAATTGGACCCTGTGTCCTGTGGCTGTGTGTCAGTTTGGAGTACCCCGCTGAGCCCCAGTCCTCCCGCTCTGCCCTTCACCCTCCCTGCAAGCCCTCACCCTTCGAGCGCTCTCTCTCTCTCTCTCTCTCTCTCTCTCTCTCTCTCTCTCTCTCCTCACCACACGTCACCCCCTGACGCCCTGTGCGCTTGTTTTTCTTCTTGTTATAATGTCAGTCGCCCCCCCCCAACATGTGGTGCTCCATAGTTTGCCAGGTAGAACATGGGATAAATACAGACAGGGACCGGAGTTCAATTCTCACAGTAACATAAATTGCCATACATTGTGGTATTACTGTTAAGGACTGCACACATTGTTTAGCACATTTTACATTCGGACTGTATACCTCTACTAGATATTTTGTTGGCACAAAAACAGGAACACATTCATTTGGATAAAACTCCTCACTTGTATAAAAGCGGTTGTGAAGTGAGTCATGCCGTCCATTTCGAGAGCAGATAGCAATTTTGTCTTATATTCGTTGAAATACTCCATTCTGAAAGCAATCAATGAAACAGATGCTCTGAAAAAAAGGAGAAAAATAATTCTCGTACGGCTGTCACAGAATGAAATGATTGAATGGGCTGTGTTTCTGTCTACCAGGGTCAGCGGAGTCTTCCACAAGCTGCTAGCTTCACAGCTGTGAGTCCTCACAGTAGCCATGTTTACCATTCATGATCATATGTTTATTATTATTATTATTATTATTCATTATTATGATGAGTGTCTTTCAAGGCTTTGAGGCCCACTTTATGACTTTCTTACGAGATTAAACTACTTTTGGAGCTCGTGCTGCTGGCTGAGAGTCTGCAGCACTGGGCCGGGTTGAACCTCTGATTGTGGTGATGAAAAATAAAACGATGCTGCAGTGTCAACCTTTCAGTGCAGTAAAAACCCGCCATGATGATATTATAAACCACCATGCAATGTCTTTGCATCTCACAACCCTTGAGATTAATGAATACGACTCCAGCTGAATTGGATTATGTGACACCGTGCCAGCGGTACCTGAAGCACCATCAATGCAGTCCCATGCATTTTATAAACACAGTGCTGTTTTCAGTCTGCACAGCTTTCCCTTGTCTTTCTGCCTTAACCCCCACGCCACCTCCCCTTTCAAAACTAGGGGAGAGGACACACGTCCCTCCGGGGAAAGCTCAGCCCCAAGGTTCAGTGAGCTCCATCACTTGGGTCCAGTCACTCTGCTGTCCTCTTTAATCCCTCACCAGCAGGCAGACAGGTAGACACACTGACACTGAGCAGACAGTTAAGGTCACAGACAAACATGTTTTCAGAAGCAGCAAAAATGTATATTTTCACTTTATCGGTGGAATGATGACGTTTTAACATGATTATATTTTTGATCCATTTAGATTAACAATTTAAAAAGACAATTTGACAGGTGCGTATTTACGTTTTCACTTCAACATCAGTTGCTATGAGACGGCGTATTGATGTTGTTGCAGAGAGCGTGTGAAACAAAAGCAGAAGGAGATGTCACGGCGCATCTCAGATTCCATCCATTAATCTCCCATTTCAGGTTTTAATACACCGCTGGAGATGCAGCGTTTTCAGGAGGCTTAGCGGTTTGAAGAGGGACATGAATCCACCAGAGGAAATTTGAATACACTCAGAGTAAAGAAAAGATAAGATTGTAACTGAAGGATTTAAGGTCAGTTGCAAACCTCTAATAAAAAATAAAAAGCGGAAGTTATATGTCGACACAGGCTCCCGGCAGTTACAACCGCCTCCTCCCCCGCTCGGCTGTGTTGGCCGGGCAGATATGTGGGGAGCCAACACCAGTTTGCCACTGTCACCCAGCCGAATGGGACTGAGCACTGGAGGCCACCATTGAAATGAATCAGATCCATCACTGTCTGCAGGGGAGAGGAGCCGAGCGGCACAGTCTAATGCGTCGGGAGGAGGGAGTGTGGGCTTGGATGGGCGCAGCGTATATCCAGGCCACCCCACTCCATGACAATAGCAGTACCTGGTCTATTTTTGCTGCCATTGCCATTAAAGCGATGGCAATGAGTGGCCTTTGTCTTGAGTTAAAACAGGATTATTTTTTCTCCTGGCCATGGAAGAAAAAATACTTCAGCTTGATTAAGGATCTATTCAAGTCTAACAAAGCAGAGTGCTTTATGAGGGCTGTTTTTACCGCAGTACAACCCTGGAAGGTCCCTGTGAGACTGATTCAAATTCTGAAATGTGTGGACCCTTATTATTTAACCCAGCCTAAAAATACAAGTCTCAATTTGTCGAGGAAGACCCCGAGTCATGAAGACGCAGGATAGCAATGAGTCGAAGTAGCAGAAAGTGAAAAGCAACAAGAGCAAAGTCAGAAGTGCTGATGAAGCAAGTGAAATGAAATAAGTAGCAAAATGTCTTTTTGAAGGCAGTCCTAATATTAATGCCTTATAATGCATGAGATGTGCAATCAGAAAGCTAGGCAGAAAAAGCAATTCATAACATTTCAAATACGCTTCACACTCACACAAACACAGACACACGCACACACGCACACACACACACACACACACACACTCCACACACTCCGTACCGGAACAATTACTTTTCTCCTGTGTTCTGGTTCCACAGATAGCCCATGTTTGAAAAACTACCGTTCTGCCCCAGATAGTCAAACGATATGATTGGTCGTTGGCAATTAGTTTGAAGCATTATAATTGCATGGCTGCTTCAGAGACTGTTTAATTTCTCCTTCTATATCGGAGTTCTATTAATATAACGCCACATGTGTTTAAGCAATTAAATTTATGAAAAGTCATTTTAATTCCTTTCATTTTTTTTCGTCTTTGTTTAATTCCACCCGCTGAATGTTCTCCATCTTCTATGTTTTTTAGTGCAAAGACACAAACCCGAAGCCCTTTGGCTGAATGGAATGCAGATCTGTTCCAGTAGTTTGGTTATTGTAAGTCAGTGTTGGATTTGTTTTCAACTGTATGCCCTCTATTCTTATTAGTTTCTTAGAGATCTCCATGTATTCAAGGATACATCATTCATACATCATTTTTATTTTGTTTTATTTCGTACATCATCAGGTGTAGACTGCAAAACAAAAGGGTGATCAGTTACACTCATGGTTCATTGACTTATAGAGCTTAATTATTAAAGTTCATCAGCTTCCCTTATCTCGACTGTTGCTAAAACGGACGAACCGACCATCGTGTGTGCAGAACAAAGAAGTCGGCTTATCACGAGACATCATCAGAGCTCCTTTCAATCCAGCGAGGATTATTAGAAAACTAAACTAACAGTTCATGTGTGGAGATTTAAAGTTTTGTTATGCCGAGCATAAAAGATGGATGAAGATGGATTTTATGTCTGAGCTTATGTCTGAGACACCCGCCCTCCCCTCCTTCTTATCCTGCTTTTGAACTTTCACTCAGTGGTGGATGTTTGCTTCTGTCTGTTGCAACAGCCGTGGCCGTTTATGACGAGGCTAAGATATTTATCACACCGGCATCTAAACGCAGACAGGCTGACGATAAGCGTGCTCGCGTCTGGGTTTTCATTTCTCCGATTTGAAATTCATCGCATGACGCACGCGTACGCCCCTCTGTGCACTCGTGCTGTTATTTACGGCCCACATCTCCAGCCAGACACCGACTGTTTGTTTTATTTTGACGGACTGGCTGTCTTGTGTTTGTTTGTTTAGTTTTCCCCCCGTTGTCCTTCTTGACAGCGCTACGACAACTTGCCAATGGAGCGCCGTTTCGGAGACACTTGGAAGAACCTTTCTCGGCCTCCCTGTCTGCGCTCTGGACTCCACACACTCCTGCAGACGCAGTTACATTTCACAGCGCACTATTTTTACACCGCGCCGCTCCTCCACGGAGTTCTCATGATGATTCACGGGACGAAGCTCAGGCCTCGGGACGGCAGAGCTATCACTGGAGTCCTTTCACTCCACACATTTCTTAACTTTCACTTTCTTTTCGTGCTTGTCTCAGCACAGCTTTCTGTCAAGACGGCCTCAGGACGTAAACGTACAGCTTTTATGTAAAGCTTTGACCACTTGAAAGACTTTCCAGTCCAGCAACCCCAATTATGTAAATACCACGTGGGACAAGGAACCACTGCAACGTTGCCCAGTGCCTTCAGCCACCTGAGGAACTTGTTTCTGGTTTTCTCATTTCCCTAAGCCGCTGACACGAAACCACATTTATCGAAATGTCCGGCTGTGTCCCGTGTTCAGCATACCAACCGGCAGAGATGCTGACATTTACTACACTGCTGAGGCATGCATGACAGCAAATTGGCATGATCTTTACATATATGACAGTAAGTGGAATAAAAAACGATGCAATTTACATATGATAAAAAATGACCTCTAATAAAAACAGTTTGTTTTATCTGAGGCTCTTTTATAAAGACACACTATGGATCACTGCATACTCTTCTATCTTACAGCTCACCATGAGGGAACACGGTCAGGCCGAAACACCGCTTTATTATTGATGAGCAGAAGCAGCGGGGGGCGCAGGAGAAAGATCAAAGCGCTTCATTCCCTGCGTTCACCTTCGCATTGTTGCATCATCGGCGCTTGCAGACGCAGTAGCTCAACTCTGTGGAGACTTATTCCGTATATAAAAGAGCACCGGAGTGGCCTCCTCGGCATGCCAATGGGCTCGTTTGTAATCCATTCCAAGAGCGTTGCTTGTTAGTCACTAAGAGGACGTTTATGCAAAGAGACAAGGGGGGAAGGAAGTGGCAGGCCCTAACAAAAGATGCTCACTTGGATGAGAGAGGGGCTGATCGATAAAGCCCTGAGAGAGCTATCAATCAGAGCCCCGGCCTAGTAAATTATGGTTTTATTAGTATTGAGCTGACCACTGCTGGGAGAGAGCTTAAAACATTGAGATGCTGGCCCACATCAGAGGCAAGAGAAAGGGAGGGAAATGTGTGTCGACCCCCCCCAACCTAATGCGGACTGATTGAGGTCCAGTCAGATCATGACTTGTATGTACCGCAACTTCCCCGCTGTCATGGCAAATAGCAGTGATTCATGGGAAGAGGACGCAAGGAGGGCACAATGCGGTGCACTCTGGGAAATGCAGTTTGCAATGAAGGGGCGACTAAATTGAGGGGAAGTAGATCGCAGAGCAGCAGAAATGCAATTCCAGCGCTGCTGGGCCCTCATTCCCAGCCGGCTCTCTGAGGACTAACTCATTTAGGAACAGCAGGGGAAACTCAATAGGACCAATTGAGAAAATAATATATTGAATCTGGTGGTTGAGTGGGCTGGAGGACTGCGGAGGGAAGTGTGTGCTAAAAAACCCAGGTGTTTTTACGCAACATATCCACGGGCATATGAAAACATACACACACACGCAGATTATTCTCACTTCACAGCATAGTACATGTGGAGTTCACCTGTTAGCTGTTACTGTTGCACGATGCTCTAGCATGGTTAATATGTACAGACAGGTGCCTACTGGAAAAAATAGTGGAAAAGAAGTGAGCTGGTACGAGTGTGATGAGGACAGGCTTGTGTGATGAAAACTGATTTTGTAAAAACTTTGTTGAGTGAACATATCTCATAGAAAGGGAATCATGAAACCATCTCCCTTTATGGTGAAACATTTTCCTCTGCAGCACAAAATGTAAGTAATAAATAATAAATGTAATAATGGTGTATTAGCCTTCTAAATAGATAGCGCCGTCTGCTACGAGCCACCGGCTCTCCGTCGACATGTTGAGAGCTGTTTCAATCAGAAATGCTCCCAATCTTTGATCTTGCACCTTTAAGCTGCTGGCGATAAGTGTTTATGTTTTGAATTGATTGTAATCTTTAGCCACGCCACCAGCGCGATAATATTGATCTTAATGTTGGTCTATCAGTTGGCCGGTCCACCAGTTGGATCCATCCTGACATATCCCAATAAATATGGCACGGATCACCATGGAAGAGATACAACATAGTAGGCAGTCTGCATCTCTGTGTGTGTGTTGCATTGTACCGGACATCCTCTGCTGTGACTGGACCGTTGTTTTCAGACAGAACCGCAGCACTGTGCACAAAGACGTTTTCCTTTTTGTTTTGCTGTTGCCCAGTTTGTCTGCTCAGTACAGAATAGTTTAGTGTTCTGTCTTTTTTTAAATGCAGCATGCATTGTTTTAACTGTATACTCAATGGCTCCTGGGACTGGCCCACATCGCGGTCTTGTATCTGTTGCCGGAGGCGGTCCGCACACCATTAGTGCAGCGGACCAGTAAACAACTCCGAGCTTCCGTTTCTGCGGGATTCAAAGCGAGCGTGATTGGCTCTCGCCCCGGTTGTTGCGCGCGTTGTGTTGGAGGACTTTAGCATAAAGTTGAGCTCTTCTCAACCTCCCCCTGTAGTGCCACCGGCCACTGTTCTAAATCTCTGTAGCAAGACACTTGTCTTGAGTTGGAGAACAGTTAAACCCGACCACATGTTAGTCTCACATACTCTACTTTTGTGCTGATTCCCCATGTGCATGATGTTTTTTGTGAAATTGAGGTTTTACCAAAAACTCCTAAAAGGACCTGGGCACCCACTTTGGGAAGCCCTGGCATTAGAAGAGGCTCTATGTGGATGTGAGAAGCTAATGAAAGTGGGGTATCTAGCCAGCAGCGAGGCGAGGTGTGCCTGGGGCGGGATGCAGCAGCTTAAGGATTGTAATTACAGCATTATGGTGGAGGTTGACTGGATTAGGGCTACAGCAACAGGCTGTGACCAGGATAGAAGGCCAGGAAATGGCCACGGACGAGACATTATTAGCCTTAGTTGACAGCTTAAGCCCAGCCCCGTCAACACACTGCTGCTTCTCCCTCACTGACTTCTCAAGGTCAGGGAGATGCTGATGCACAGGCAAAAACACATTTTGTGCACTAGACTGCACTCGCCACAAACACAAACACTTATGCACATGAATACAGGGAAGCACACACACACACACACACAAGGTCCTTTCAGACAAATATCAGCATCACCTTGAATGCACAAACACACAGGCTTGCTCAGTGAGCAGCAGATGATCTTGACTGCGCTCAGTGTGAGTCACGGTCTCTGCCCTCTCTCCCTCAGTCAACAGGATAATCCACTCTGAAAACGGCGAGATTAAAACCGATTAAACACACGACGAGGTGACGAGAAGCGCTGGTAAGAAGGGAATATGACGCCAACAAAGACACTGAAAAGGTTAAAGGAACAAATAAGCTAATTTAGCAACGAGATGCTGCTGTTTTTAAGATGTAAAAATGAAGATACCACAAATTGTGATGATTGATGCAGATGAAATGCGTCTGTTTCTGCTGGGGCATCAAAAGCTCTTTCCTGGGTGATGTCGCATCACTGCTGTGATATCAAATATCAGGTGATCGCAGATTTGACATGAAAATGCCACCGCTCGTCACGCACTAGTCAGTAAACATTCACAGGTCAGTCAACACGCACAAAGCATTAGCATGCACAGAGGCAGACTTAATTAATACTGGATACACACAGATTAAACAGCTGCCATTTTGCCTCTGTGTTAAGTTGATTCCAAAGTCTATTTGCAATAGAAGAATGGTTTGAAAGGAGCCCGTTCGGGCGCTCAGAGATAGAGGGAGACATTTACATAGTGGTCCTTCTGAGATCTCCTCCTCGTGACACATTCTATACATAATTTTCATATCATTTGGTCCTCAGCTGCTCGCTCCTCTGTTCCTCTCCGTCCACACATTTTCCCCACCGCCTCTTACCTGAGACACTCCATCTTACTTCTTTTCAGCTCGTGACAGAGCCGAAGCAGATTAAAAAGTGCGGAGCGAGGTTGAGTAAAAGAGCGAGAGAAAGCGGGTAAAATAAATCTTTATTTCGTCAATTTGAGCTTTATTGAGACTGAATCGTCTGGGGACATGCTTTTTATTATAAGGCTGCCAGAGGCTGTGGCTCTGATTGTAATTGTGTTGACCCGGCCCTCCATTTCACACTCACACACACACACACACACACACACACCCCTCCTCGCACCTCGCTCTTATCAACACGCTCTCCTGAAAAAGTCAACCTCATTAAATCTCTCATTTATATTAAATAACCAATAAGTCCCTCCACCGTGCGTCTTCTAAGGTACGCTACTCCCGCGAGGAGGTGACTCGAAAGCACCCACAATGCACTTCCCCTCACAATCCCCCCTTTTCCTTGTTATTCCCCCCATTTGTTGACCAAAATCTCCCTTCCTCTTCTTCCTGCTCTCCCGTGTTCCTGCTGCATTGTTGTCTGATATTTTCCTCCCTTTCTCTTGGCCGGGGGCCAGCACAGTGTTGTGCGACATCAATATTAGCCAGGGCCTCCTGGTTTAAAGCATGCTCCAGGTACAAAGTTGAACTGCGTAAGACTATCTAGCTGTAAGGAAGCAATCTGTAATGGGTCCTGTACAGGGAGTTCTTCTCCAGTGCCTACAGGCTGCGATGAGGCATTGTGGGAAATAAGGCCAAGGCCCAAGGTTTTTTCTCCACCTCTCTGCACGTGGATGTGAGATTTTATTTTTTCTTCCTGACTCTTGCTGTGGTCGCTCCATTGTCAGTGTCCTAGAAGAATCCACTATTGGCGTTTTTGAAGACTGAGCGCAGCATCCGGGCCCAGTGGTTCCAGAACCGCTAACCGTGTCCCTCCTGCCAAGACACATGACACATGCATGAGTGTACAGCGGGCTCAATAACCAGCGGTGCGGCGTATCGACCGCATGGCAAATGTCACTGGTCCATTTACTGGGGTTCATTGTTAGAGGCAGCCGTCTATCGGCCTATGGGAAATCCATGGAGCTTTATCCGGCTCGGACTTCTGCTGGAGCCGTTTCACACTGCTGAGCCAGAAAATACCCACGTAAGCCGAGGCGGACGCTGGAGCCCCGGTTCCACGTTTCTGGAGTATTGATGGCATCACATCACGCAGACTTATTTATTCTTCTGTGCGTGTATAGCTTCCTGTTCCTGTCGTACACGCACACGGTACAAATGATCAAGAAATGACCACAATTTTACATTATTCAAAAAATCTGAGGTTTTTGTTTGCATCAACACACATTCACTTGGGATTTTTGATTATTTCAAAGGCACAATACATCAGTCTCAATTTCATTTAGAGGGCTTTTAATATACAGAATAACACAATATGAAGTTATTCATGCTCTTTGATGCAGTAAGAGGTTGTAGTAAATGATTGGCCGTATTTAAAATAGTATATTAGGAATACAAATTGTTATTTTCAATTATTGTCGGCTTGTTGGCCCACATAACTTAAAATTACCTTTCAGTTGTGAATGTGATGCCTCAAATATTTATTCAGAAAAAATGTCATATTGGCCCAAATTTAAGAAAAATAGCATTGTAGGGCTGTTGCTCAGCCCAAATGGAACATTGTGTTGACACTGTGTGAAAGCCCCTGTCTGCTCTTCCTCTCCCCCTGTTCCTGTAGGAAGCCCCTTCCAGCCCTCCGCTTCTAGAGCGTCCCCTGAACTCTCTACTGGACAACCACGAGCGCTGCATTTCCCACTCCGTGTACGACACCATCGACGGCTCGGACAGCAACTCCACGCCGCTGGCTAATATGATCGGACGCGTTGGTGAGTCGCATATCAGTTCCTTCGCCCTCCCTCTCGGCACCTCTGTGTCTCTTTCAACCCCCGACAGACTCCACAAATTGGATTTTTTTCTTTGTCTTTTTGTGCCGGTCACTCCCCGTTCACACTGATAGGAAGTGCGGTTGACCTGCTAACCTGCTCATTGGATATATTTTGCCCTTAAATTGATGCTGCCTCTAAACTGACATCTCCTGATCAATTTTAGCATCCACCCCGGCCCCCATGCTAGCTCTTTCCATTACACCCCCAACCAGCATCACCTTCCAAGCCTCATCCCCCCTCATCGCTCTGCATCCCAAAGGTGCGCTATTTCACTATTCAAACCTCTCAGGGATGAACGTCGCCCCGCCCCGATGCTCCCTGCCTTCACTCCTCACCTGACTGGTTTCACTCGGGTCAATTTCCATTCCACCCAGCTGACACCAGCGGGCTAAGATCTCGTCTCTTCAGGTGTATTAGAATTGGCAATTCAATCCTCGGTCCGCCGCTGCTGTCATCTCAACATCGACGTACCCTTCGCACATTCGTGGGGGAGGGGAGGGGATTGCATCAGTTTGGGAGGGGTTTGTTTGGGTTCCCATGCACTTGTGTTCTCGTCTTTCCTTCCTTTCGCCTCATCATCTTCTTCTCCCCCTCCCACATGTGTTTCTTTCTCCTCCTTTTTCTTATTCCCTTTTATCCCCATCGTCTCCCAGTCTCCTCTTTCACCTCCCACCTCGTCTGACTTCCATCCTCCTCTCCCCGGATGGACTGAATTTGTAATCTGTCGATGATCGACACTTTCTGCCCTTCTCCCGTTCATTCTCCCGTTTCTCTGCGATCCCCTCCCCGCCGTCTGCCCCAGAGCGGTGCCACTCTGCCACTGATCATAGAAGATCTGAGGCTGTGTCAGAGGCATCTGATGGTTAATTAAGCCTCCAGATCAATAAGGCTTGCCCCTGACACTCCCTCTCCCACTGTCTCTGTCTGCCCTTCTCTTTTTGTTCACTCTTTCATCGCGTCTTTCTCCTCCATCCCAAATCAAATGTGCTTCCAACTGGTTTGGTTTTCCTCTCAGTTTGGCTTATTCATACCACTGGCTTTTTTTTTCCTTTCTTTTTCTCAACGAAGGTTTTTTTTCCCCAGAAAGCCGCTGTGATCATAAGCGGTAACTGTGGGCGCGCTGATGGAAAAGTTACTTGCCATTGAAACTTCAAGGGCGCCCAGCACTCATCTCATCCCGCGGAGTGGGTGTCAAATGAGCCAAGTGGAAAAGTTTTAGCGGTGGGGGCGGAGTGGGTGCTAAAGCAGAGAGTTATCACAGAGGGAGCTCGGCGGAGTCTCAGATCTTTGACGGTGCTTGTCTCGCAGCAAGAAAACGTCAGTTCCTTTTCTTCCCCGTCTCCAGGCTGTCTCCGAGTCGTGGCCTCATTAACCCCGTGCCCACATTCTGTGACGGGTCTTCATCTTTCTAAATTGACACAATTCTGTTATTTAAATTTCTGATGCAGTCAGAGTAGAGTTTATATTCATCACAGCAACAAAACACTGCTGCTCTGAGGTAGAAAAAACCACACCTGAGAAGTAGAATCAGGAATTGGCTGCTACCATGGGTCGGTCAATTATTAAGCTTTTTTTTTGCAATTACGGCATATCCAAAAATGCAGAAGATGTACCGTAAAAGTCGGGTTACGAGCCGCTACTACCTTCGGTCAGTGTCCCTGTTAGCTCCCCGCTGTAGCCAGCTGGGGCTCCTGCTAGCGCTCCGTTACTTCCGGGACCAGGCTTGACACCCAACTTGGGCAGAGGGGACGCGACCGGTAGCAGCAGCAGCGATAGCTAGCAGCAGCGATAGCAGCAGCAGCGATAGCAGCAGCAGCGATAGCAGCAGCAGCGGCCGCTAGTAGCAGCAGCGATAGCTAGCAGCAGCGATAGCTAGCAGCAGCGATAGCAGCAGCAGCGATAGCAGCAGCAGCGATAGCAGCAGCAGCGATAGCAGCAGCAGCGGCCGCTAGCAGCAGCGGCCGCTAGCAGCAGCAGCGATAGCAGCAGCAGCGATAGCAGCAGCAGCGATAGCTAGCTACAGCGGGGACACTGACCGGAGGTAGGAGCGGCTTGTAACCCGACTTTTACGGTATTGTGTTCCCAGAATGCATTAACGCTGTCTGCCGACCTTGCATCTCAGTCACCACACGGAGCTGAGATCTAGTTAACTCTGATCAAATGTCACAATATTTACTTTGAAAGCAAATAGCATCAGCATTCATATTCATCAGCATGTGAATTTCATTTCTAAATGTAACCGAAATGTCTGTGTACTACACTTAGCCACTTTAGTCTGAATCAAGGCGATACAAACGCAGACATATAAGAACAACACGTTCTGTGAAAAGTACATCTCTGCAGGCTAGAGGGAGAGAGGAGCTGTTTTCTCTCTATCTTCTCCTGAATGGTATTTCAGATGGGCTCAGACATATTGCCTGGTGTGTGAGATGTGACAGTAATGGTTAGAGGACAGATGCTGGGATCAGTTGGGCAAGGTCAGGAAGCGCACAGCCACCAGGGCTTGACTGACAGCTCCACGCGGAGTGTATCTAGACCTGCTAAATTACTGAATCGAGGAAGCCAGACGTGGATTCTGGGATATATGCTAGCTGCATAGGTACAGCAACAGCATAGACACACCGACGTTGCATGTAAGCGCACACAGTGGCACACTCACGTACAACCTCTCCATCAGGTTAGGCTCAATTTCCACTGATCCACTGAATTCTCTAACCAAATCAGTTCCTCTCCTCTGCTCCATTATGCTGCCTGTGCTGCTGTAAGTGGACCAAAGCGCAGAGGCAAAAGGGATGGAATGGCTATGCCGCTCAAGAATTAAGAACTGACTTTGATCGTGAGTTATAGCAGATGGCAGCAAGTCAATACAGTGAAATTGTAAACTACTATTTCTGCCAAACTATCGTTGTTATGCTACGCTGTCTATTTCCTCTTGAAAACAAAACAAAAAAAACCTCAGCTGCAATGGCCTGTGGACGCCTTATCTCGCCTCACCCAGGCATCGATCACACACCGGACCAGCTCGTCTCCTCCCAGCAGTCACAGGTAGCTTGCTGCCTTTCTTCTGAAACAGTAAGAACAGGTATTGGATCTGTGGGGGGATGGGTATAATTGAATCAATTATAGGAGTTATGATTACTATGGCAACAGCAAAGAAAAGCACCGAAATGACGCTGGAGGGAGACGGGTGCTATTAAGCTGGTGCAGAACCATCATTTCACATTGATTGTAAGGTTTGCCTTGATCTTCCCCGCAGTGTGTTTTGGGCTGCCATTCAGAACAATCGGCGATGCGTGTGTGTGTGTCTGTGTGTGTGTGTGTGTGTGTGTGTGTGTGTGTGTGTGTGTGTGTGTGTGCGCATGCATTCAGCTCATCAGAGGTAATCCCACTCCCTGTTTGCCTCAGTGAACCACGCGATGCTGTGATAGTGTCAGCTTTAGCTTCACACATGCACACAGCAGCGTGGCCGGAAGCTGAATCCACAGTTAGCAGGTGCTGAACATACACAACGTTCTGCTCCACTCCCCGCTCAAAGAAAATGAGTCCCTGACACTTTCTGTTTTTCATCTTCTCCTCTTTCCTTCCCCAACCTTTTACCCTCAGGGGCGAAAGGATCGGGGATTCATCAGAGATGCTTTCTCTCTCTCAAAAGAGGAAAAACAGAAAGAAAGAAAAGGTGAATTAACATGGCTGAGTGAAACCTCCTGCATGTGCTCAGTGGGACAGCGTCAGCCGAGGTTTGACGCAAAGGTCGTTGGCATCGCACCCGGCTTCGCCTTCCGTTCTGTCTAATCGAAAAAGGGCCACAGGGGCGCAGGGGTGCGGGGTCCGCACGCTGGGGTGAAAATTGAGGCCCTCAGACTGACGCTTTCTGTGGATGTGGCGGTTTAGCCGAGTGCCTGAGTCACAATGCACAGGAGCGAGGGAGGGGCGGGAGGTGAGAACCAGGCAAGCGGACCCACGCTGTTGTCACACAGGAAAAGGAGGTGTTCACAGGATGTAATGTGTGCAGTGCAGGTCACGGAGCAAAAAAGTCCTGTGGACATTGACCCAAATCTAAAATGAGTTGCTGAAAGACGTTTGAGAGCGAAAAGTTTGGCCGGTTTTTCCACCATTACTTATTCATGACATTCATGAAAAGGATGAAGATATTTGACACACACACACACACACACACACACACACACACACACACACACACACACACACAGGCTTTGCCAGGTGTAGTACACACACACTCTCACCTTACACTGCATTTTCCCGAAAGTTTTTGTATTCTAAAAGCAGCTGTGATGCAATATTTCTCTCATGTGTTTCCAATAACAAACTTAGGACATTATATAAGACACGTTATTCCCTGGATCATTCAGGCAAATAGTCACACCATGGAACAAATGCACACACACACACACACACAACCTTTGGCTGTACCGCAACACTTGAGTCTTCCCGAATGGTGTTGAAAGGGATAGTTTGGCTGTTTTAAAGTTGGGCCGAGGTCCATAGTTGGTGTATGTTGGTGTACGTTTAGTCGATGGCGCCGGTAAAGGCAGGGGTAGACCAGCGACTCCCGCGTTCCTCAAGGTCAAATTGTTTTCAATGGATTCTGGTGGCTCGGGCGAGAGCATAGATAGTGGCTTTGAAAACATAGACTGTATAGCAGTGTGAGGGATATTTGATCTTTCAGGTGGCTAAAGTACGTTCTGCTGCTGCATGGTAGCACGTATGCTTTGCTCCCGTACAGTAACTCCTGTCTGCTCCTCCTAACTGTCGGTGTAGGTATTACACTGACTGTGATAAGTACCTCATACAACCCTTTTACGACACCCAAACTATCCGTCCTCCCAGAACTTGGACCTGCTGTCCCCTCACCTCCAGTATTTCACAGTCTGCAGGCTCAACCTTTCTGTACGCTATCAGCCATCAGTGCAGGCGATGAGCCAAAGTGACCTCCCTTAATTTGGTGTCCAGACTGCTTGAGAGTGCTATTAGCATGCCTCATTGAGAAAATAACAGAGGCATAAATGGTGTTACCCTGGAACATTCCCTGTCCTTGTGCTGGCGGTTCCCATTTGCTGTGAAAGAGGTGTCTACGCCATACACATGTTTAACACGTTCCCTTAAAACACGTTGAAGTTCCAGCAATGTTAAATAATGTTTCACTGAATAGGCCTATTTTTTGAAGCAGACATTTTCACTTGTCACAGTAGGGAAAGCACGGGTGTTACTTATCACATTACGTATGGCTCTGTTCTATTCATATGTGACAGTGAGGCAGCGTGCACATACTGAAGGTATTCCAGAGAATAGCCCTTGTCATAGCAGGTTGATTAAAATAAAATATGGACTCATTCTCTTACGTTGTTCCATTCCAGTGAGCCAACATGCACTATACCATAATTCTTTTTTTTTTATACTTGATATTTTATTTAGGTATTTTTACAAAACATACGACCTTCAAAAATTCGAAAGAATATAAGAAATGAACCATGCATCTGGCCAAGTAGGGCTGTAAAAAGAAAACTAATAAAAAATTAAGCAGGTAAATAAGTAAAAATAAGAAAACAAAGCAATCAAAACAACCATGCAACACTTTGAAAGGCATTGTCAGTCAACCGTGTCAACCATAAATTCAAGCCAACATACAGATATGTTACAAAAATATATATTCCAAGAATTCTATATACCATAATTCACATTATTAAACACACCTGTGTTCACCCTGCACCGACATGTCAAAATGGCTGCTGGAGAGACACAGAAAATGAAGTATGAAAAGGATACCAACTGTAGAACCCTTAAAATATAGATGATACAAAACTCTATTAGCATGTTGAAAGTATGATTCCTATTCAGGTCCACGTTGTCCACCTGTGACCTGTCTCATCTTCCAAGGACTGTGTAGGTGTGTACAGACGGCGCTTGATTGGTATTTCTCCAACTCCCCATTAGTTGTGTTGCACCTGCTCAGAGAACTTTCTCCCTCATCATCCTGATTGGTCCGTGATGTTCGGTGACATCACGTATTTGAGCCAGAGTGAAAACAGCCAATGTTTAAAAGTTTAAAATCTATTTAATGTGGTTTTAAATTCCTGATTGAGTCTATAAGAAACACATAACAGCTAGAACAAACAAGAGGAATTTGTCTGCTGTGAGGGATGATTAAAGATCGAAGCATCAGGTATTTTACATCCATATTGCTATACATATATATATATATATATATATATATATATATATATATATATATATATATATATGCTAGAGTGTATACAGTGTATACACTTGAACAGCATGTTTCTTTTCTTCTCTGCTCAAGTCATTTTCCCTCATTGCATTACTGGAAGACTTGTTGATATTTGCTTTTAGCCTCGAACGAAAAATGAATCAAGCATATCAAATACACCGTATATCTTTGTCTTAAGTATGGATGCATATTGGGCATCTCCCGAGCTTACAGCTTACGTAGCTTTTGCTTGTGTGAAAAGGTTGAAGTGGTCAGTAATGATATTCCCTGAAATGGCATTTAAAGGCTAAATAACAGGCTTGGATGGGAGGGCGGCTCTTTCTTCTGCGCTGTTGATGGGTTGACCTCTGCAATAGGAAAACATGTTTAGCCTCCTCGTGGTAATATATGCCAGAGAAGTGGTTAGTTTGGTTTGACGCCGTACGGAAGATCACCTTTGCCAGTAGCGGTGCATCATCGACGACCATTTCTTGCACTGAGCTGTCACCAAATCCGTTACTCCAATAGTCACATCCTGTCAATGTGTGGTCATAGAGACCGTGACAACAGCTCCCAGCCCAGGACTCACGGAAAACTGCTTCTGACTGGTTGTGAAGCGCTCTGCTCCTGGTTCCATGAGGAATCCCTGATTACCTCGACATGTGTCTGGGAGTCTCGGTGTTTGGTGTGCTTATTCTAATCCCACGCGTCTGATTCCTGACGTCGCGTTTCTCTCCAAGGAACTAAGGCATCGAGCCGATCAACTGAACGTTCGGATCAATTGCATTGGCGAGGGGATCCCGCGTGTTACGGTGCGCTCGCACCTAAACGGTTTGGTTCAGGAAAGAGTTGCCCGGGTAGTTCGGCCCCTTTGGGTGGTGTGAAAGCTGTCGGTCGGATTAAACAACAGGAACGAGATTGCTTGCAAAGGATTAGATTTTCCATCTGGGTTTACCGGTTGCAATCCGAAAGCCATGGAAACCCGGATCAGCTAAGGATCTCTCTGTCCTCCAGTCAGATCAATGGGCCGAAGTGTCACTGAAGGAGGAGGAAAGAGTGTGTGTGATGGACAGAGATTGAGTAAAATCGCACAGGACAAAGAAGATAGAGCGGGAGCCATTAGCGTGACCTCTCAGCTCACAGCGCAGCGTTTCAACGGGCAACGCTTGGTCAGAGGGCAGAGACGGAGGAGAGTGAAGCTCCCATCCGTGTGGATGGATGCAGCCAGGTGGCCTCTGGAGCCAGAGAGCTCATCTGTCTCTGTCATCACTCTGCCAGAGGGAGGACGAACATCTCTGCTTCCACGCCACGGAGCGTGGATGGCCAGAGGGTAGCGTGCGCTTCACCATTCTGAGTAGGTGCACACTTGTCAAGTGTGGGGCATGAGGCTGCATGAGGCTGCATTCACTGGACGCTAAATGCACATTTAGCATGCTTGATCCCAAACATATATGGAGCAGGTGGACAGACTATGAAGGCATGATTATTATGTGGCTGTCGACAAGCTCATTTCATTAAAGCATGAACTGAAAAGGTTTTTTTTCCCCTCAATCTTTGCGTTTCAGTGATTTATATTCTTCTTCTATGAACCATGTTACAATAACAAGACATTCAAATGATCATTCACTGTCATCACACTGGGATCATGTTTGTCCTGCACATTACCGCCCCATGTTAAGCCCCACCCAACAACTGGTGTTTGTTTTTAGCAGGATGGATGGTGACTGTAGCGCTGGGTAGAGTGCGTCAGTGTGACCCCAGAGCAGCCATCTTTAACTCCGTTGTGACAAAGAGGCCACAGCGGCAACTCTTTTTCTCAGCTCCATGGATAAGCAAGCATGAATCAGAAGCTCCTGAACCGACACCAAATAGCGAAAGAGCCAGCTTCTGTGAACCATTAATCATAATCGGAGGAATATGTACCTTCATTTGACCTCGCCTGTCAGATCCGTGTGGGACTGCTGATCCGTTTTGGACGGCATTAATGTCTTAATGTTTTGGTGGAAATGTTGCATTCCTCTCACAGACCGGTGGAAAGGCTCCTGTGTTTTAATGGTTGCAGAGGCTGAACCGCAGCGTTTGCGATCGTTGCCAAGATAGCGTTTCCGTGATTTTTGGTGGGAACAATAATTACGCCTCCCGGCTCTCATTGGTTTTTTAGATGCTTGTGGTTATCGTTTTTGCTGCGGTGCCATTAGGCAGGCGAACAAAGAAGCAAACGCTGCCTCAACATGAAGCTCGGATGACCTTCCCGGGGAAAAACATCATGTAAACAAAGGGAGACGCATTAAAGGAAGACTACAAACAAGGCGCTGAGAATGAATGCACTCATCATTTCATCAGCACATGTTTGCTTTCGGAATCATCTCATTGCGATGCGCCAAAACGCCACTGGAGGTGCTCAACTGTCTTCTTCCTCTCCAGATTATTATTATTTCCCTTCCTGCCTATTGTGCTGACAGCCGCAGTAAAGCGAGTGCTGCAGTTTCTCTAATTATTTTCACCTTTCAAACCATCAGCGTGGCCCCAACTGCAGCTGGAAGTGGAACGTCTTTAACGGCTCTTCATCTGCAGAGCCGGCTTACCTGTGTCAAGAGGTCCTGACTGGAAATATTTCATTAAGCTGTGAGAGGAGTTTCTAATTAAAACGGTGTCCTCTGTTGGCGAAAGTGCCGCCATGACATGAGGGGAATGTAAGGTGAATGTGAGCTGTCTTTCAGAGTGCATGCTGGGAATGCAGCGCTTCCTTTAACTAAACAACTGGTCCCGTTATACTTCCTCGACACGGTTGGTTCTCTCCACGAAGCTACTGTAGTGAGATTAACAGTGTGGCTGATGCAACCGAGAGGTAACTCCACTCAATAGCTCAGGAAAAGTAAAGACTGGTGTAAGAATGGCCCCCGTGGACACACAACCGCAGGGCATCTCTTATTGACACTGCCACACTTTTGCTAAACTGACTGTAAAGCGGAGACACTGATGACAAGCGAAGGGGAGGAAACTGACTCGTTGTGCAAGGACAAACCGAAGCTATTGTATCGAGGTCGAGGATAGGGCACACAAAACAATGCAGTACAGAGAATCTACCTCATATAGATGACCATGAACACACCCACATACACACTTGAATGATAGTAAATGCTTCTTTGTGCAGATTTCCGTTTTCCTGAGAGCTGGGACAGTTTGCGTCGGATGAATCGAAGGTCAAACCAGAACGGCTGGTTTCGTATCTTATTTGAGATGCATAATACGACATTAGGAGCATTGCGATCGCCTTTCAGCGGCTCATTAACATGCGGCTCCTAGCTGACCGTGCTCACAGCGCTAACGGCGCAAACTACAGCCAACAATCGGACTCCTCACTACTGGGTCCGCCTGCTAGGAAAGGGATAGTTCTGTAGCTTAGTCCAACCAACTTCCTGGAGTTCATCACTGTCACTGCTCCAGCGCCGCTGATTTACAGTACCGGGCCAATTCAATTACCCATGGTTCTCTGTCAAGCTGCCCAAGTGAGGAATGGCCTTCATTTCACCTGTACAGCGTTGGCAGCCATCTTAACTGGTTTAGACGAGCAGTCCATAGACAAAGGGATGAGGCTTCCAAAAGAATCAATTAACACATGCATGGGTACTGGACTGGGGCAGACTTTGGGAAACTTCTGTTTCATGGGAGTAAGATAATATTCAGGGATGTCGAGGCAATTAAAGTAAACTAGCATATTGGCTGTGTCCACTGTAGCATTACATGTAATGCCTTTGGTGTGTAGCATGTATTCACATGAGGTATAATAAATCTCTTTTATCACATGCCACTGATAACACTCCGGAGTTCACATCATTTGTGCTTGATTTTTCGTTGTTTGAGAGGTTTTTTTTCTCCCCTGCACAGCTGTTTTGTTTTTGTATCGTTGTTTTGCTATAAAAAAAAAGCCCCCCCCCCCCTACCCCCCCCGCAAATAACTAAAACACCTCATTGCCGCGTTGATTGGTGATCCGATTTACTTCCACAATATGCATTTATCATTCGCCGGGCCCCAGTGCGGTGGAATGCCTCTCAGATTCACGTTGGGATCCTGCCAGGGTAAACACGGCCGTCTGCTGTTAGTCATTACACACAGTTGTTCCTAAGCTATTCAATTTGCAAAACGGCTCACTGATAATGGAAAGAAAGCAAAGACCAGAGGAAGTCCAGCATTTCTGTAAACCTGCGTCTAATAGCAAGCAGGTGTGTGAGTCTGGACTCCACGGATCTGTGTGGTAAAGCCGCTGCTCATGCCGTCGCACAACCCTTCTCTTGCCCTTGGTGCCGAGCGCTTTGCCTCCTGAGGAGCAGCAAAGGAGCGATTCAAAGAAGCCCTCAGCAGGAGGGTCAGGCAGGACGGAATACAGATCAGGGGAGCTCCTCTCCTGCTCATACTTGTCCTTGGAGATGGATGGATAAAACTATTCAGCTCCACAACTTTTCAGCGACATTAACCTTTAAAAGCAGTGTGTGAAAATTCCCCTGCGCCTATTGTCAGACAAAAAACAACAACATATTATCTCCGGAACCACATCGTTGTTTAACTTCATTTAAATTGCTACAATACTGCAACCCTTGTGAGAAGATGCATCTGGTGTAAAACATAATTAAAGTAACCGGTACGTTTTAGTACTTACGTGAGCTCTCTGGGGCGACTGTGGCTAAGTGGTTAGCATGCCTGTCTTTCAATCAGAGGGTTGGTGGTTCGAGCCCCGGCTCCGCCAGTCCCTGTTCTTGTGTCCCTGAGCAAGAGACTTAACCCCTAATTGCTCCCTGTTGCTGTGTCTGTGGTGTATCGAGAAAAAATGTAAGTCACTTTGGATGGAAGCGTCAGCTAAATGTAATGTAGCTCCATTTTTTAACCGAACGGCACAGTTTTTTGACTGAAACTCCTTTGAACACCCAAATGCTGTGTTATATTATGAGTTTTGTTGCAGATTCCGATTCTTTAGGTCCTACTCTTTCCAAAAAGGTGTCTTATTAGTATGTGGGCT
>NC_136606.1:17632717-17707717 GCF_910589615.1 Taurulus bubalis | reverse complement strand
GGAGAAGTTTTCAAGAAAAGTGCTGAAGCAAAGGCTTGCTTCCCTTTGAAGATGTGGCTCTTTGAGAACTGAGAATGTGTCTCCTCCCAACAACAGAGCCGCTCTGCCTCCTCGCACTCTGCTATTCTACTTGTAAACTCACAATAAGTCCAAGCGTGATAAGCCTACCACTTGTATGACCTTTGTAATAGTATTAAAAATGCAATACTTAATGCATTAAAATGCATTAAATTGCAACATTTGGCTACGCTAGTACCTTTCCATGGCACTTTGTCCGCCCTGTTTCCTGTGATTACAATGTGCTTTAACTTAATACAAGACTGTGAAGCTCATGTAATTGCTGTGTGAACACAGGTTAACAGTTTCCCCACATAATGACTGCGCAGTGCAGACGGTAGAATGATTAGGAAGAATTAAAACGGTGTTCGAGCTTCATTGCTCTGAGAATGTGAGTCTCCAGAGGAACATGCGTCCAGTAGGGGGCGCTGTCCTGGTTATGTCACACGCGTATTCATGTTTACAACCAACTACTTACAGATGTTTTCTTTTTTCTATAGTTAAAACTGGCACTTTGGAGGAAATAATATTCCAGCATGATCCAAAGGAAACTTAAACCAACGACCACATCAGCTGCGTAGAATCAGGTGTCAAATCTGCACCTGTGGGTGTCTTCATGATAATGTGCAGCTCCACACTCCCTTCTGGACACCGTGTCCCTTTCAACCATTTTGCTTATTTTTTTACTTGGTTTTGGCCAATTCAAAGAGAGGAAATCTGCCACTTTGTCATGTTTGTGCCCACTTTTGTGGCCAGTTATGTCGAGCAGCTTCTGCGGTGGAGACAGGCCATCGTGTCGGGATAGGGAGGTTATTATTATTATGGTAAATTATTCAGAAAAGGTAAAATAATATCTCCTCTGTCTTTTTCTCTGGGATGCAGCGTCCACGGCACCCCCGCCTTTCATGTGCCGATGAAGCCCTTAGCACACGGGCTCTTTCAACTCCAGGAGCTCTGTATCTTGAGAACACACAGTTTTATAACTTATGCGAGGTGGAAGGTGAGAATGCAGAAGACAGCTGGGGGTGTCCGCAGCACGCTCATCGGTCTGAAGTTTAGGAAGCGTTACCCAGCATCCCCGGGACCCAGGAACTAACCACTACCAGCTAGCCTGTGGCGCACAGGCTGCTATTACCATACCGAGCACTGTTATCATAGCTGCCCTGCATACCACCTGGATTAGGCTCCACCACCTGCTGGAGGGAAGGATGCATGTAGTTAATAGCAGATAATAGCCCTTTGTGATATGAGTAATACGGAGCATTATTTTCATTATGACATGATCACATGACTGTGATCTATTATCTACTGGAAGCCCTTGGGTTTCCGTCTGCAGATTTTAAGTTTACCAATGATTCAATCATGGTGCTACCACTGAATACTAATTATTTTTGGATTTTTCAAAATTGAAAAATTCCAACTTGAAGCGCCTTGGAGTGTTTCTGTGGAAAAAAAAACACAAAAAGGCATAATTATGAGATAATAAAGTCGAAATTATGAGATTAAAAAGTCATAATTATGAGATAGAAAGTCAGAATTTTGAATTTCGACTTCATTATCTCATAATTATGACTTATTTTTTCATGTGGCGAAAGCGGCCTTCCATAGAACACAGAGCATACCGTAAAATAATACAACCTTCCAAGGATACAAGACTATTGTTGCAAAGTCATCACAGCCCTTCCTTGATATCAAATACCCTTTTCCTCCACAAATATATATACATATATATATATATATATATATATATATATATATATATATATATATATATATATATATATATATATATGCTGTAAAACGTATTCAGAACTGCTCTATGTCTTCTGGAAGTGTGATCACAGAGGACAACAGTTGAGCCGGTAGACGAGAAGTAACCTCCTCACGAAAGGACAAGTCACTTCCCCACTTGTACCACCAGGGGCGCTGTCACAACCTTGATTTGACTGGACGACCGCCGCATTCTCATTCAGGAGAGGGGGCGGAGAAGTGAGAACGGGAGAGAAGTAGACTGCGTCACAGGTGGAAACATCATTTCCCGGGCAGCCCTGACACAGTCTGCCAACCAGCCGAGATGGAAAAGGACTCCAGACAAACATACGCGCCCGTCCCCACACATGCCGCCGCACAGACGCCCTCAGTCTCACGAGTGTTTGGATACACACTGGCTGGTAAACAATTTCACAAATTAACATATAAAGTGGAAAAGGTCCGCATAGGCACGAACAAGCAAACTTCCAAACTAACATCGCAGGCTCACTGCCTACTTGACTCCCTAATAGTCTCCATCAACAGTGATGTAACTAAGAATCACAAGTGCTCTATTTAAGCACATGTGTTTTTCCCATCAAGCTATTAGCATAACTACACGTATAAATGCAAACAGCCCTGTAGTACACACACACACACACACACACACACACACACACACACACACACACACACACACACACACACGCATAGTATTGTCTTTCCTTATGTGCTAATCGTCTCCTCTTGCTTTATGAATATTTACCACATCTCAGTGGTACACCATTGCTCCAAGCATGTCACACATGCTTTTATTGCTGCGCTCACCTGTGTGTGTGTGTGTGTGTGTGTGTGTGTGTGTGTGTGTGCCAGACACTGCCTCATCGTGACAGCGGTGTCGGATGCCACACAAACCACAGCACGTTCTTTGTCCGGCGCTTGTCAGTCGCTCTCCCGTTCAGCGGACAGAGAAGAAGTCAGCGCAGAAAAACTCAATTAAAGCGTCGGCGCACACCGGGCACGGGATGAATGAGGAGGTCGACGCGGGAGTCAGCCGGCGAACAAAGAGGTCTTAATTGATCTCCGTCTCTCTCTCGCTCTGCAACTTCATCACAACTAAAAAGGAGATTACAGCGAATCACGAGCACCGACTGCTCCTCTGTGTGACACTGATGGAGTCAATTTTTATTTTACGGCCTTCATACCCAGGTTTAAGTCAAATGGTTAATCGGCGCAATTAAGTAAGTAGAGTCATCTGAGACGTGCTTTTTTTTACAGTGCAAGAAAATTGGGGCAAAGATGGAAGAGAAGGGCTCCCTTTCTCCCCTCTGCAACATAATGAATACGTTCAACTATCTTGTGCCTGCTGGTGCACATGCCAGCAGGACAGAGCTCTGCACTGACTTCTCATGCAGGGCTGTAAGCAATGATTGAAGGCAGCTCCAAAGCTCCCTGGCCCAGCTTACGCATCCATGCAGTCAGCTGAATTGGCCTCCTCCAAACCTCAGAAGGACCATTTCAGAAGCACCTGCCGGGCGTCGTTCTGCACCTCTTGCCTCCTCCCTGAGGCGCTGAACCCCGCCACTTGTCCATCAAACTAGCGAAACCTGCACTCTTCTAGGAAGTAGGCCGCTTCTAGACTTACCTCTTTGGGGTTGCTTTTTAAATGAGGGTAAGAAGGGTTGGGAGTTTGGGAAAAAGAAGGGGAAGAAAAGAAATAAGTCACCAGTGTAATTTGTGAGCACAGACGGCTTTTAGCACACACCACTTAGCAACAAGGGTGATGTGCCGTCTGACACATTTAACTTCCTGCGAGAGACGGAGACAAGTTGATGTGAGATGCAAGTTAAAGCTGTGGATTTGCCTGTGAGCAATCCTCAGCTCTAGTTAATTTTAGATGATGGGAGGACGGTGAAGGAGTGGGGGGGGGAGCATCTGCTCGGAATGATGGAAATTGCTTTTAAACACTGCGTAAAGAAGGAGAGATGAGGAGATGTATTCTAAAAATGGATTGGGCCTTCTTTTCCAGCGAGGCCAGAGGCGTACGCATGGTCAAGCTATTCCTCATTTCCATCTGTCCAGCACAATGTTCAGAGTGTGTGGGACCAAAGTGATCCAAGTCCCTTTTGGGTCCCACCTTCACAGACTCAAGTTCCTTCCACTTGGCCTTTCTCTCAACCAGTGTTTGATCTGAAGAAGCATTTGGATCAGAGCAAAGAGAATTAGAAAGCAGTATCTCATTACAGCGGGCATTCCTTGTGGGAAAATGAATAGCCAGTAGAAAGTGAATACGAGATCTGTAATTGAGTGTCGTGTTTCTATTAATGGACTGTGGTAGCTGTGAGTCTTTGTGTGTCAGCTTTAAGTAGACTAGAAGATTAATACTAGGCCTTGAGTACATCAAATAGCACACGTATTTCCTGGGCTTGTATTGTGTTGCTTTTCAATTTTAACCGAATAGTGTAATATCTAATTAAATTCAAAGACATCTGCAACCTGTGAGAAGAGTCTGCGTCCTCGCAGGTAGGACTGGCTCAGATATAATGGGACATTTAGATTAAAAGAGTGGGAAACAGTGGTGTAGAAGGTCACCGCCACCTCTGAATAGTTATGGTCCCTGAGGCGGAGACCTTAGTGCGAAAGCTCAGACTGCAGGTGCCTCCCGCTCAAAGCAACAGAAATCGGCTACTTGTCCTCAGCTTGCCCCGGATCCCCGACACCAGCGTTTAGTCATCGCTCTGCGTGAGCCAAAGTAAAGCAGAGGCCGTGTTGAAGCGGGCGGCAGCTCAACCCCAACAGATCTGAAGTCCTACTAAGTGAATTTGCACCACCGCTGAGCCGTCCCTCTGAACTTCACTCTCACTGCCCACCGATTTCTCACCACGGCTTCTTTTCGCCCTGACGAGCCGGATTCTGATTCATCCTGACTCGCTTGTGTCCGTAATTGCTTTCACAAACGGCAAAACATACCCGCCAATAACTCTCTGTTCCTGCTCGACAGGATGCTGTACACGACCCCGTGCTGTCCTTTCACTCTGTCCATGTCTCTTATCAGGTCTCTATCCATGTCTCTGTCCATGTCTCTGCCCATGTCTCTGTCCATGTCTTTGTCCATGTCTCTGTCCATATCTCTTCTCATGTCTCTTCTCATGTCTCTGTCCATGTCTCTATCCATGTCTCTTCTCATGTCTCTGTCCATGTCTCTTCTCATGTCTCTTCTCATGTCTCTGTCCATATCTCTTCTCATGTCTCTGTCCATATCTCTTCTCATGTCTCTTCTCATGTCTCTGTCCATGTCTCTATCCATGTCTCTGTCCATGTCTCTATCCATGTCTCTTCTCATGTCTCTGTCCATGTCTCTATCCATGTCTCTGTCCATGTCTTTGTCCATGTCTCTGTCCATATCTCTTCTCATGTGTCTTCTCATGTCTCTGTCCATGTCTCTATCCATGTCTCTTCTCATGTCTCTGTCCATGTCTCTTCTCATGTCTCTTCTCATGTCTCTTCTCATGTCTCTGTCCATATCTCTTCTCATGTCTCTGTCCATGTCTCTATCCATGTCTCTGTCCATGTCTCTGTCCATGTCTCTGTCCATGTCTCTGTCCATGTCTCTATCCATGTCTCTGTCCATGTCTCTGTCCATGTCTCTGTCCATGTCTCTATCCATGTCTCTATCCATGTCTTTGTCCATGTCTCTGTCCATATCTCTTCTCATGTCTCTTCTCATGTCTCTGTCCATGTCTCTGTCCATGTCTCTATCCATGTCTCTGTCCATGTCTCTATCCATGTCTCTGTCCATGTTCTATGGGTGTTCAGTTGCCTCCCCTCTAAAAAAAAAGTAATTATATTTAAACTCGGTCTGAAAGTATGTCCTTTCTCTCCCGCAACGTCTCAGTCACACTCTGACAGATGACATTTGCACACAAAAAAAAGAGGGCAGGCTGTTTAAAAAAAAATAAAAAATAACTTGTGGGCTTGGAATGATGAGAGGAGAATGGCGAGGGATGATGAATAAATGAATAATACATCCGTGCTGTCATCCCTCTCTTCCTGCTCCACCTAGCGCTCTTCCTGCGTCAGCCGCAGTCGGTCCTGTGAGGCGCTCTGATCTTAGTGGGAATTGTCAGGTACGGTCGACAGCAAAGTGACACGTCGACGCCGGCGCCGCGGTGACACGTGAAGAAGCGACTCTTTTGTTAAATGGGGCTGACAACCCAAATAAGAATTGTTGACATGCAAACTAGTGGCAGCAGGTCTGCAGTTTGCTGTTACGTGAGATTACACATAAGGAAGGAGCACCTGCTCCAAGAGGATACGTCAAAAAACACATTCCTCCCGACTACTCATCCAACTCATTCTGGAACACAGGAGAGATCATTTTCATTTCAGGACATGTCTAATGTAAAACTGCAGAAATGTCAGCCTCCTCTAGAGGTACAACGCCCTTTAATGGTTATAATGTACGATCATCAACAGGACAAAGGAAAGTGTGACAGTGTCCTCTCATGCATAGGACATTTGTTAGACTCCATCAGCACTGCATCTCCTCCCCTCTGTCTCCTCTCATATGGGAGGATGTTCTCACCTTAATTGTGAACGCACTCTTCTGCATGCAAATGCCAGTTTCCCCTCTCTCCCAACCTCCTTTCACCACTCCCCCTCCGGTTTTCAATTAAGATCCAGACAGAGATAGAGGATCTCAAAGGGAGCGCACTATGGTGGGCTTCTGCTCCAGACATCCAGGAGGATGAGGGGGTTATTGAGTGGCCATGACCCCAGAGCACCCTCACCTCACTGGGGTATCACACATCTTCGCCAGGCCTCTTCTACCCAACGGTAACTCGTCCGGATCCCTCCCGGCAGAGGTGGCTTGATTAGAAAAGTCATTGAAATGAAGGATTGAAAGCGGCGGTGAATATTGAGAATATTGAATGCTGATGGTGATTGTGTGATTGTGAAGGTGTGTTTTGGGGGTATATGAATTTTAATAGGTTGATTTTATCACAGTCTCACAGAAATATAACTGCTTCTTGAAGTAGATGATAATAGAATATACTGTATATTTAATTGGATAATCATGGGATTATCGGGTATGCTTTTGGAATGAACCTGCCGTCATTATACTTCCTTTCTTCCTCATCAACTGCAGCTCGCTCAGCGCGGACGCCGACCCCGACGGCTCGTTCCAGAGGGAGGGCTTCGGCCGCCAGAGCATGTCGGAAAAGCGCATCAAACAGTATGAAAACGCCGCCGAGCTGGAGATCATCAAGACGCGCAAGTCCAAGAGCATGGATCTGGGTAAATACGCCGGTATGCTTTCCACATAGAACATCACACACGCGTGGAGTCGAGGGTGTGTGATTCAAGGAGCAGTTCTTCATTTGAGGAAATGTGCTTATTTTCTTTCTCAATACTCAAATGCTGTTTTATGCTGGCAAATGGTCCCCTTCCAAGAAATAGTTTCACCTCGTAAAACGACAAATTGTTGTTTTAACATTTTGGTTTTTGTACAGTTTGACCAAATACGATACAGTGTGTTTTTCTAGTGAACTTTAGAGGTGATGGTTTTGGCAGATTTTCTAACCTTTAGACAGAGCCAGCCTCTTCCCCCTGTTTCTACTCTTTGTGCTAAGCTAAGTTAGCCGGCTGCTGCTGTCGTTTCATGTTTAGCATACAGACAATCGCTAAGATGGACGGGGCCAAACACACAAGCAGTCAGACGATCAGGCACTTTAGCAGGATTACCTAAACCACTTTGTTCAGAGGTAAAACCCAAATGAAATGCACCTAAATTGTTGGTTGCAATCTCTCAATTCACATGAACATTGTACAAGTATGGCATGTACGCTGGGTCAAAACTGAACCAGGAAGTTGGCCTGTGATGGATGTTTACAAGAGAGAGGTCAAGTAGGTCTGGCTGAAATGTGGGTTTGTTTACAGAAAAACTTCTATGATTGCCGGAGCATTCCTTGGTTGACATCCCAGAGAGATAATGGAACAGATCTCACTGTAACCTGTGACTCCTAAAGCACTCAATGCCTGTCACTGTCTCAGTAAAGGCACAATACTGGAAAATGGAGACACTCTCATAAACACACATTCCTCACAGTCCTGTCCAGCCACCAGCTCCCCTCTTTTAGCCTCCATCTCCCATGGCCCTGTGTCCAGTGGAGCATGGGTAAAACACAATAGAGAGGAGGAAATGGCCTCTTTAGTGACTGTCTAATGATGCACACCCTCAAACACACAGACTGTATCTAAGGAAGAAGACGGTGTGAGTCCAGAGTCTCCAACTGAGACCGAAGCAGACGCTGCCTCCTTTCGCATCACTGGATAATCATAACAGATAACCGCCAACTCCATTCCACACGGAGCCCAGAGACCTGTGGAAATCTCCCACTCTCCCACAGGCTGGTGCATGTTCGGGCCACTGCACTCGGCTCTGTGGGCTCCACCTTTCTTGTTGTAGCCCTCGTAGTCCAGCCTCAAAAGTTTCCTGCAGAGTGAACCCGGACAACACAAACTTTCAGCGCAGAGGAGGAAGACGATAGTTCGCCAATGGATGAGTTTCACTGAGCTCAGCTGAGCATGAACAGATTTTCCATTACGTTCTTAGTGTCTTAGGGTATTAAAGATAATTGGATATAACTGAGCGCAGGAGGCGAGTAGAAGAGACGGGATGCTGAGATCGCTCCACGATGGCGCTCTCATCATCGCAAATGCACATTTTATCAATGAGTTTAATCAAAAAAGCTTCTTAATTGTTCCAAAGTGGCATCAGCATTTATTTGTGAATTTGATTAGTTCTGGCGAAACAGCGGTTTGTTTATTACAGAAGAGACAAGTTTATCGGCTCATAAGACGAGGCCTCACTCATGGAATAACCAGAGTGATCGACGTTTTACACGTCTCTATTATTGTTCTACTATGTCCGAGCTCTCCGATCAGTGCGTGCGTTATTAGATGTAATTCAGAATCACATTCGCCTCCACTTCTCGCGGGGCCCAATTGACTTTGTGGAATATCCTGCTGACAGAAATCCTTGCCAATATGAAATCCTAATCCGTCAGTGGCAATAACGCAGCGTTCAGATGGTGCCGGCAAAACTACCAACTTGTTCCTCACATGTAATAACTCTAGCCGCTGACATGAGTTCCCCGGAGGAGAAACGCTTCAGTCAATACATGGAGCGCAGGCTCGAGTGTCTTTGTTCGAAATTAAAGCGACACGTTGTAAATCGGCTCGTATCCGGTGTCACGTGCGTTGCATTTATCTGAAAGGCGCACACTGCTACAGTAAGTTGATTATTTTTAATGAAATTATTACATCAAAGACACACAATGAAAAAGGGGCCTATGGGTAATGTATGATAGAGTTGTAAATTAAATGAGCCAAAGAATACAGTGCCAGTATTTATCCTCAAGCCTTTTCATTGGCGTGTTGGACATGGAGGTTGGTCTTCAGAAGGGAGGTGTAGTAGCAGGTGTAAGCATCCCTATGTACTTTCTATTAACACTTTAATGAAACTGTGCCTTCAACGCTACCCTGACTAAACAGCTAACACGCTCAACAGCGCTATCCCCTACTGACTCTCATTTGGTTCTGTCACCCGGCACTTTGGTCCCTCCTTTTAATCGCGTTCCAGGTGCCTCGCAAATCACATCAGGAGATGGATTTCATGACTTTGAAGCCCATCATTGTTGAAATGGGCTAAACTGGTCAAACACCCCGCAGTTCAATCCCATTTAGATGGGGGGGACACGATTGAGTGAGGGGAGGAAAGGGAAGTAAGGGACTCGAGGTGTCCCGAGTGGCAGTAATGCATTCGCACATGCCAGACACTTTGTCCTCGTAAGCCTCATGATTGACAGGCCCTTGCGCAGAGTCTAATATCCTGTTCTACTTGCGTCACTATTCCCAAACTATTCAGCGTCTGCCCTGAACTTTCTGTTTGGTATGTGCTCAATAGGCGGAAAGCACTAACCACCTCAATACGTTCCCCAATTTTACAATGGACCACACAGTGGTTCAGCTGGCACTATGGGTTAATGATAGCCGCCCAGCACTTTCTCCATAACCAGCTCATAACCAGCCACCAGGAGCCGTGTGCGCCTGGCACCTTTGGATGCATATGGAGGACAGCGTTGTTTGAGGTAATTGCAGCATGATCTAAAGAGGTTTTTCATATCGTTGAGAGGGGAGTTGCATGGCGTTGAATAGAGACTTGGCAACTAATGTGGGAACCTGTGCCATTGTGCTCGTTCTGCAGCGCAAATGATTGAAGAAAACACTCATTAATCCAGGAGTTGTCGGGCTGGAGGGAGCCAGGCAATGGAGTGGCATTTGCAATGCAGACATGCACTGCCAGTTGGCCTCATCAGCTCTCCTGCAATTGATCCATCATAGTCTGAGCTCCGGTTGGAGCCTGTTGGAGTGCATTCGCTCCATGACATTAACACAGGAGGAACTGAATGCTGGGTCATGAGGGGATGTTCTTTAGTGAAACTGACATGCTGTTTGCTTGTAGTGTAAAAGGATATATGAGAATATATATATATATATATCATACGTGGTATACCATACCATACCAGCTATGTGACATTACATTGATGCAGAAATGTAACATGTGTTTTTGTTCAAAACAAATGTTAAGCCCTTTTATATCAGGAAAATCAAGAAAAAATCATGGTATAAATCCCTCCCCCCCCAAAAAAAACAAACATGTTAGGTATCAAATTAGACATAGAAATCAGGGCTACAATAATATATAATCCCGATGTACAACCTCTAAACACAACTCAAACAATAAATAGGGTTAGGGGTTAGGGTGTGGGCTTAAAGGGTTAAGAGACTAATGGAGCCTCATCAGTGATCGGTAAATGGTAAGACTGTGGATCAGTGGTTAGCATGCCCGTCTTTCAATCAGAGGTTCGGTAGTTTGTGCCCCGGCTCCGCTAGTCCTAGTCGTTGTGTCCTTGAGCAAGACACTTAACCCTGAATTGCTCCCCATTGCTGTGTCTATATTCAGCAAAAATGTAAGTCGCTTTGAATAAAAGCGTCAGCTAAATAAAAATGTAATGTTATGTACGAGAGCGACCCGCACTTGAACGCTCACTGTTCTCCAGCCTCGTCGGTCGCAGATCCCATCGGGTTGCCGGGCCTGCCGTGGGAGTTGCCAGCTTCTGCATATTAATAGCCGAGATAATTGAGCAAGTTCACGTGGAGAGTGGCGGTTTAAATATATGATTGTATTGGGTTGTTAGAACGGCACAATCACAGGACGGTGTCCAGCATCCTTGATTGAGATATTAGCGGGTTCCGGGTAATGGTGGTTCCTGTGACACAGCGTCCAGAGGACGTCCTCTGCCGGGGCTAATGATCCACTACTGCCAGAGAAATAGGAGCCGGTTCGACCCAGGGACGCCTCACTTCCACGAGGATACCTGGACGTGGCCTTCCCACGGACCACCTTGGAGGCTATTTTTAACATAATTACCCTTTTACCGCCCTGCTTAAAGCCCTGGCTCTCTGAATAAATTATGTGTAATGGAGCCCCTGTCTGTACACAGATCTTTACATGCAAGGGCCCGTGGTGAATAATGGCTGGGGAGCATAGTTTTAGCTGCTCTAATTATACTATGGGCTCCTGTTCCTGTAATAACCGCTGCTGATTTATTCATGGAGTTTGCCATACCTCCCCTTTAACGTTTAATGGCAATGGATCTTCTCCAATTAAGTGTCCTTGCCCTTATTCTGGCTAAGGAACACAGCACGTCTGCCATGACAAAAATTTCAGGTGCACTCTCCCCCTATTTGGTTTGATTGTCTTTTCTTTTTTGTGTATTTCATTTTGATGATTTTCATTTGTCCTCCGGACGTGTGGGGAGTGACAAACTTGTGTCTGCATGCAAAAGGGGGAATATGTATTTTCATCCCTCTGAATAAGAGGGAGATGAGGAGCAGAGCACCGAGGCTTCTGTCGTGTGATAGGAATCACATAATAGACCGGCATACAGAGAGCTGTCCGTCAAACTCTCCCAGGAGAGCCGCGACGGCTTCTGGTGAAAACAAAAGGCAGGTTGGAGGCAGCCGGGGTCTTATGGGCAAACTCCTCTATTTGCCTCGCCCGCCCGTTCTCTTTGTCTCTCCGCTCCTCTCAGTTGTTCGCCACGCCGACTAGAAACAATGGCGACGGGGATCGTGGCGCGGAATACCGAGTGGGAGGATTATTCCCCATTTACAGCAGATGTCATTTGTGTTCCCTTGAACTGTTGCATCCTATGCGGCTCTAACTTGCAATCCCATTGTGTCAAACATGCACCCCGGCTTCTGCTTGTCCATTGTTGGCAGGCTTTACGCATAAGCTTCCAAAAAAAACTGAAATTTACATGGCATTTGCGCTGGGTTGATTGAGTTTTATCCTCAAAGTATGAAAAATTACTGCATTTTCCAGCTACCCTGTATCTGCGCCTCTGTTTCCTCATAATGTGTTTTCTCTTTCGACTGTCCTCTCTTGTCCTTCGCATGATGAGATTACTCCCTTCTGAACAAATGAATTACATGATTTTTACTTGGTCTTGCAGGGCTATTCATGCTTTTCTGGCATTAAAATTGGTCAAAGTAATCAGAAATGGCCCACCTCTTTGGAGGAACTAAGCAGTAAAAGGAATCCTCTTGTCCAGAGCTTTTAACGCGCTAGACATTTGTAGCACACAGTAAAGTTTCATTTTACTGTCCAATGCAGCCTGAAGGCTCTTCCCACTAAATGGAACGAGGCATTATAGGATTGGTGTTCATTTATTTCGAATGGCACTTTCAGGATTGAGTCCAGGTTCTCTTGGGATTTGGCAATTGTATTAACATCAACAAAAAGGGAAGGAAAATGGTCCGTTAAAGACATAACTGTACGTTTACCAGTCTGGAAACCCAACACCACCGGCTAACAGCTGACCTTTTAGCCTATCTGACTTCTTAGCCACCACAGCGGATAGAGCAGCACTCACCCTCTCGGTAAAGGTGCACTGCTAGCAAACGTAGCAGAAAGAGGGTTGCCCTTTTGACCCTGAAGATCCTGGAAGTAGCATTACAAACTTTAATTTTCCTTAAAATAGCAAGATGATTGAAATAAGAAATCAGTCTCTGCTCTTCCCTATATTTGTCCTCTGCAAAGAGCTGCCTTGATGTGTGTTTTAAACTCAAATAGGCGGCTCATCACCAGGGAGCTGCTGCAGGTTTCCTCAAGAATCAAGGATCAAGAACAGAATAGCAAAGGGGTTAGGCCGACACGAGAGACGCGGTGCCACTGGGGAAATTGTGATAACCGTAGCAGCTTATATGCATTTCTTCTCTTCCTTCTTACGCCCTCAACTCATTCACACCCGATAGCATGTTTCTTCTCAGCCTGCCTCCGTCTCTCATACCCCGAAAAACAAATGTATTTCAGAGGGGAGTTGTCCAAACAACGGCCACAAAGTGTTTTCTTTCATTGATGGAGGTTGGTTTTCTTTGCCTAATCCATGTTTGGCTTTGCAGCCCTCCATCCAAAGTCCCACTGTGATCGCCCAGCGGTGGGTCACGCCTCATTTCGGCCACTTTAAACACGTGGCGGATCTTGTTGATGGTAGCTTACATTGAACTGTGTGCATGTCATGGGTTTGTGTCAATGTGCCTTATGCAAACATATACACCCGTTGTCCGCATGTGTGTGTTCTAAAGACATGCCCGTATAGCAAAGTATGCAAGGAAAACCCAACAGGAAGAGCTGCAGGAGACGTTTATTTACACCACACGAAGCCACAGAGGAAACAGCAGCACTCACTGGCTGCATGCGGAGGGTCTATATGGTCCCCGGGGAGTCGTAAGGATACAATGCGGCTCTGTCCAGACTCCGACGGCATGTGCAGCGCCCTCAGAGCTGATGTAATTGATTCAACAGTTTATCCATTATTACTGATAGTTTCCTCGGCGGACACGTACGCCCCAAAAAGGCCTCTCCTGCACGTACTCAGAAATCCATCTTGTTACGTTCGACAGCCGCTCGCTGAGTCGAGGCAGAATGAAGGGGACAGAAAATCAACCGGGCTGCTTGTTTACCAAGCAAGTAAAGAAAGGGCTGCGGGGGAACCGGCGGACGCTCCTTGACAAAATGAAATACCAATACCTGCGCCGCGCTCCACTTACACACCCTAAACAAACCCCTGGCAAGCATTGGGAAAATAATTACAAGCAGTCCGGGGTCTGGCAACAGTGCTGAAGAGGTTGACTGCTCAGCATTCACTTTGCTTTCCACACAGCTGGTCTACGAGCTCATCCATCAGCCACATGGCTGTCCTTTTGAGGAGATTCTCAGTCTCACAAGTATGATACATGTGAGCTGCTTCCATTAGCTCCTTTGCAAACATATTTCAACCCGCGACATGTGTACAATGTACATGTTCATTCTGAAGTGGACTAAACAAAGCATTTTCATGCTAAAGCGTGTATTGTGTTGCTCTGTACAGCTTTTTCTCCAGAGCGGTTTCCTCCATCACACCCAGCTCACACCGGACAGTGCTGGGGGCGGCAGTGTGTTGGAAAGGTGCCGTGTGTTTATAGCTCTGTTCTGCAGGCGACCTGTGTGGACTAATGTTCCGGGGGTTTTCTCCCACCAGGCTAATCAACATAAGGCCGATAACAGAGCCTTGTTCTGCTCTCAAGGTGCGCTATTACCTGCTATCTGACATCGACACACGCAGAGGCCTCAGAAGCAGAGCAAAAGATTGCAGCTTTGAGATATATTGTTTGGGCTAAGATGGGCGAATGTGAACACAAGAGAATGGGGTTGAAGAAGAATGGACTTAGTTGTGCTTAATCTAAACGCCTTTTCTTTCTGAGAGAGAGAGAGAGAGAGAGAGAGAGAGAGAGAGAGAGAGAGAGAGAGGAGCACTTTGGAAATAGTTTGAGGTTTACACTCTCTAAACGTTTGGGGAACTTCTAATATTTTGGTATGACACTGCGATCGCTGTGGCTCTGCGGTACATTGCTGTCTTTGATATTGGCCCATTTATATGCATTATGTTTCAGCCACGTAATTTAACTGTGCAGACACAAGGACAAAGCTTGAATTATAATTCTCAACAGGGAAAGTGTCTCAGTGAAGATATAATACTCTGTTCTCATTCCACACACTTCATTGGCCAGGCAATGGCACCCTTTGTTTTCCATGTTAATTGCCAGTCTCACACCTTCTACGCCACATAACATCGTGAATGATTCATCGACGTGCAGTGAGCTCGGAGGTGATGGCTTTAGGTCGCCTTTTGATGGAGTTAAGAGTCGCCCGCCATTAGTCTGCCGGCCTCACTGACGCCTCTTCCTCTCCCCCGCAGGTGTCGCAGAACAAGTCCTCGGATCCTCGCTGGGCCTGAAAATGTCCAGCTCCCTCGAAAGCCTCCAGACGGCCCTCGCCGGGGCGACGCTGAACGGCGAGATCAACCCTAAAAGGGCGCGCTCGCGGATCGCCAGGGGCCGCGGCTGCAATGAGAGCTTCAGGGCCGCAATCGACAAATCGTACGAGAAACCTGGCGTCGCAGCGGCAGAAGAGGAGAACAGCGCTGAGACACGTGAGTGTTGCTCATGCAGAATACTCTCTTTTTATCCAGAGTAATGTGTGTCATTATCAAATGTACAATAGAGGATATTAGAAGATCAGTAGAAAGAAATTCAGCCAGTGTAATGTAGGCCAACTCAATAATGCCTCAGAACGGCAGGATTCACCCCCAAGTAAACTAGGTTAGGGATCCCCTTTAGCTGGAGAGATGTACGTGTGTGTGTGTGTGTGTGTGTGTGTGTGTGTGTTAGTCATACTGCACAGCTACAATAAGCGTCTAGGTTACACACTCATTAATATTCACATAGTTCATGTTGAGTGGAATTGTCAGAAACGGAGGCAGCGTGTTTTCCCTGGAGCGTACGTTCTCGTAAAGTGCATTGCCATGTTGTTAAAACAAGAGTGCACGCGAGGGGGAAATTCTGCTGTTTACCCACATAAGTCTGGCTGCTATCGTATCCATTCTACACGTAATACCTCAATGTCACGTAATCACATTCACAAAGCTATACATGGAATGCATGTCTTTGCTTCGGTCTGTGCCAACTAGCTTTGGCACATGACGCTGTACAACTTTGGCACGATTCCTCACATTAGCTCTCCGGCTCACCTGACTGGGATTGAAACCAGTATTACTATTCTTTCTTCTAAAGTATAAAGACAGCATTAGTAAGGAGAGACATGCCACTTTCCGTTTGTGTGAACATATCCATCCCCGCTTGGTGTCTGATGACAAAAAGACATGGGGATCGGGAGACAGCCGTCTTACGTTTGTCGACAGGTAATAACACTGCAACACAGCAAGAGTAATCACCAGATATAAATTTCCATTCACCATTAAAGGATTCCATTAAAAGAGCTGGGGGGGACATTTGAAAAAGAGGGAATTATTTGCCTGAAACGCTTTGTTCTCATAAGCTCTGTCGGCAAGCCACTAAATACAGTCTTATCTCGGCAAAGAAAAATGGGGAAAGCAAGCGATTTCCCCTGCCGTGGTATATTGCATTCTTCCCCATGATATTCAAATAACTCTGTTTTTCAATTTAGATAAAAGCAGCCAGTCCGTGTTCGTCACTGAGGTTAATAGTCAAAGTTGACAGATAAGCCGCTGCCTTCCTCTGCTCCCAGACTTTTATTTACATAAAATAAGAACGTGGCATCACCTAAAGAAAATGTGTCGCCACAAGATATCCCGCTGGGAGAATAAATGCACTTTCCCTTGTGGTACTTTGTGTTGCATCGTTTAACGAAATGCAAAAGAAAAAGAAAGATATGCTCTGCTGGGCAGAAATCCCTTCTTTTAAGACTGCCGATTTGATGTGTCTGTCATAACCTTTGCTGACAGGCCATCTTAAATGTCCTTGATGTTTGAAGCAGGCTTTAATGGTAGAGTATCACTAAAGTGAAACAATGTTTCCTGTGGTTGTCTGTCTCTACAAATTGTCTTTCAGTCTCCTGATGCTTTCATCAATGGTTCTGCTGTCAGCCAAGTCTTTGTATTGTCCATTCCATTAAATTGCTGTGTATGGCGTCATCTTTTGATGTCCTGTTTTAAAGTCTTTAAAGTCCAACCCTGTCACTCAATATGAACCATTTGCTTATCTACATGTAAAGAGCCTGCCACCAGAGAGCATCCTCCGTTTCAGAAAAGTGAAGCTGATGCAGAAGTGCCTTAAACGTGCATTATATCTAATGGCCAGTAGGGGGCGACTCCTCTGGTTACAAAAAAAATAAGTCAGATTGTATAGAAGTCTGTAAGGAAATGACCCTATACTTCTCATTTAATAAATGATGGTCCATTTAGAGTCAAATACACCATAAAGCAGGATATGCTTTAGGGCGGGGCTACCTTGGGATTGACAGGTCTCTCTACATGGTGTTGTCCGGTCTGGAGTTGTTTGTGTTTTAAGACTTTACACTTAAACCCCTTCACAGTGGGTTTTCACTTCAGGAAAGTTAATACCGTAAAAGCCAGGTTACAAGCCGCTACTACCTTCGGTGGCTGTAGCAAGCTAGCGCTGCTGCTAGCTCCCCGCTGCTGCTGCTACTGCCCGCGTCCCCTCTGCCCGAATCGAGCGTCGAGCCGGGGCTGGTCCGGCTACCTTCGGTGGTTGTCAGGGAACTAGCGAGAGCTAGCGGAAGTTAGCGGGGAACTAGCGAGACCTAGCGGAAGTTAGCGGGGAACTAGCAGCAGCGCTAGCTGGCTACAGCGGGGAACTAGCAGGGACACTGACCGAACGTAGTAGCGGCTTTTAACCCGACTTTTACGGTAGTAACATTTTGGACGCTTAAAAATGTCTTAGTCTGCATTCGGTTGGACTTAGTGTCCTCTGGTGTCACTTCTGGGCCGGCCAAAAACCAAAATGACAGCAGCCAAAAACCAAAATGAAGTTTCAAAACATCAGTCCAGAAGGGGAAGTTACAGAGACCAGTCCTTACAGACAGTCTGTACTTGCCACAAACAACTGCGCACACACACATGCCCCTGCGTCCACACACACGTGCACACATGGCTGCGTGGGCCGGTCTGGATTACAATGTTTAGCATGTTATGTGCAGCTTGGTATCATTAAGCAGTAGCAGCATTAGCACTCATGCTAATCTCACTCATTTAAATAGCCAGATGCAGCTCACAGCTGCTGCTGCTCTTAAGTGAATGATAAGCAGGCAGCAGATTGAGTGATAAAAGTGATGCGCTGAACCTGCTCCCAAATTTGTGGAGGTGGAGAAAAGGAAGGGAGGGCATCCGTGCGACAATGAATTGCATAATTGAGCAGGTACAGCTTTACAGCGCCTCGTATAGCTGATAACTCCACACATCACGAGAGAAAACAAAATGAAGTGTGAATCCAGCCGCTCCACCCTCCTGTCTCATCCCGTGTAGCTCAAATCCATCATGGTCCCCGCCCTCTTCTTTCCTCGCAAACTTTTCTTCCCTCTTCCATCAAAGGCACAATTTAGACGACGACACACAAGACTGTAATAAGTTGTAATCTGAAGGACATCTACCTCACGCCCCGAGCCGGAGACACAGCATAGACAGGAGCTACGCCGACTGCGATGTGCACCACATTTGCAATTAAGATCCCTGGGAGCCATTTTCAAGATTATTTAAATGTATAATTACTGACAGATTAATTACATTTTGCACATCAGTTCTGATTAGATGTGATGGAAACTTTGGGTTTAATCAACCCTGCATCACCTAAGGAGTTTGGTTTCAATTTGATGTCTGGATTCAAATTAGTTGAGACGTAAATCAAGAACCAGATTCACACGACGGTCGTCGCAGTTTCCATCATCCTTTCATGAAATGCAGAAAAAGGCAGTTCTCCTGTGAGCTGTGTGAAATGTACACATATGAAATAACTAGAGGCGTTCGGCTGAGTGTGAAAATGTTCAACTGAGATCTCAAAGGCTGAACAATGTCAATATATTCTGCTGTAATGAGGCGCGTGTGTTTTGTTCAAAGCCGCGATACCGTGTGGGACACAGCTTTTCTTTTAATGGTTCGTCTGATGAAAGAAGTGATGCTTTGGAACTGATAAAAAAAAAAGTAAAAAAATTAAATGTGGAGTTGTTTTGTGCCGAGTTTAAATGCAGCTTCTGTGATCACACAAGGAGTCAAGTGGAAGTTATAGTTAAAGTGGTTTTACCGACTATATTTTATTCCTCTTTCTATCCCTGTGTGCTTCTCCCTCTCAATATCTTTATTAACCCCCCTCTCCTCCGCCTTATCTCCTCACTCCAGTGGAAGTGGACACCGAGGGAAGCTCCAGATCGGGCCGCGAGTCGATGTCCACCAGCGGCGACCTCACCGCGGGACCCGGGCTGAACGGCAACCCCTCCAAAGACGACAGCCACAGAGATCGGGACAGGGTCGGGGGGAAGGAGAAGAAGAAACCCGAAAGGGACAAAGAGAGGGAGAAGGACAAGAGCAAAGCCAAGAAAGGCGTCCTGAAGGGCCTGGGCGAGATGTTCAGGTAGGAACGAGTCGGGGGCTCAAAATCCGACACCCTCCCGTGTGTCGCCCGAGCGCCAAAACGCTATCTGCTTTATTTAATTCCGCCACTGGATCACTCAGAATTTGAATGCATTCTCTGGATGTTGCGAGTGCTAATCAGGGACCCCTCTCCTTGAACCCTGCAAGGTGGAGGGAAGGGGATGACGGGGAGCTATCGACCCCGAGGGCCCTCTGGCACTTTTGAGGCAGATTATTTTTAATAAGGGCAACATGTTTTATTCATGATCCCGCGTGCGCACTCCTGCTATCTAAACACGCCGCACATTTTGTTAACCAGCGGACAATGTTCAGGGCCCGCACGGGCGCTACTGTGGGAGCGGCGGTTCGGTTCTGGGGATAAAAGACCTTTGAAGATGATAAACATCGACTGCAGGTTGGAATTGTTGCCCCTGGCTGGTATCCTCACTCGCTGTCTCATCATGCGTTTGCAAGATTTGAGAGGCAGACTACCTCTGGAGACCATGAGAGGGGGGCATGATGCTGCTCTCAGCATCCTTCACATATTCATCATTTACAAAAAAAAAGAGAAGGTTTTAATGTCAATGATTGCCAGCTGTGAGTTGTATTGTCACCTTATCATACACCCGGAAGTTTGGAAGCTCTGCCGGCGCGTTTGTCCTCCACCTTGGAGAATAATTCCACCGCCTTTGAAAACAAAAACAAGTTCTTCACCCTGTGTATCGTGACTCTGGACCATCCACAGACAATGGAAGGAGACATGTGCAAAGAGACTGCGGATGAAAATAAACATCCCGCGGGTATCCATCCAGTGTCTCTTCCACGAGGAAATCAGTGGGCGAGTCTCATTAATTATTTCAATTCCGTGCCCATTTGGATATGGCATAAATTAGCGGTGGAGGCGGTGCGTGCCGCTATCGTGCCATGAGTTGTTTTCATGTGGATTAGCTTAATGGGATTAGTTAGCATATCGCGGCTCGGTAATGAACAATAAAGACGACAAGTGTGTTTCGAGGTCACGACTGAGGAATGCTGGGAACTTATCTTCCCCTCTATTATTTTTCACCCTTGTGAGTTTTTTTCCCCGCATCCCGTGGTGTAAAACGCGTCATGGCAACATACAGGCTCACGTTCCGTTACATTAACACACGTATGTGGAGACACACACAGAGAGAGGTGTGCTGGGTTGGTTAAGGAAAGTGGAAATTTGAAGCCACAGGTTTGACACTGAATGCAATCAGCGGCGTTGGCGAACTCTTTTCGGGTGTGTGCTCGTCCCGACAGGTGATGCCGGGTGATCTCAGCTGTGCATGTGGGCCCCCTCGGCCTCGTCATCGTTCTTCATTATCTTTGAGTGCCACGGCCACTTAAGAGTTGGCCTCGCTCCATGCGTTTAGCGCCAGGCCTCCTGAATGCAAAGAAAGGCAGCCTTTGAACCGCCGCGGCTCTCAAGCTTTGCCTCTCCTTCTCTCCGCTTCTCCGACTCCTTGTTGATACCTCAAACACATTTCTACCCTAAAAGCTGTGACAGCTCTCACACCCACACATCTACGCTGTCCTCTTCTCTTCCCGTTCAGGTTTGTAAAGTTAGAGATGGCAAGGCGCTGAGGTGAGAATGAATGCGTCCCACTGGATACAATAACAAACTCTTTTTCTGGTAAAGAACAAAAATGGAGTGATGTGAAATGCCTCGCAGTCAATAGGGAGGAGAGGGAAATAAAAGTGAAAGATCTGTTGCGTTTCGCACTTTTAGTGTTTCTAGCAAAAGTTTCGACAGGGATTTCAGAATGGAGAAGTTTTTTACTGCGCATAAAAAAAGGCTCTGGCTGACAGTAACTCTTTTTGAGTCACGGAGAGACTTTACAATCGGCGAGTTCTACATGCGAGTGTCTCATCATTGCATCAAAACGGCCTCTTGATTGGGTTAATCCTTTGTAATGCTCGGACGGGCAGGCTCTTTTTTTCCCCCGGCATCTCTCACACCGTGCATGCCTCACACTCACGTTCTCCCTCTGAGGAGGTTTCAAGGAGCTTGCAGCGCACTGCAATTTGCGCTCATTTGCATGCAGGCCTTTGGACGGCCTGATGAACGCCTCGTGTACGTCTGCTTAATGGACAGCCTGATTGGGAGTGCATTAACATCAGTGCCAGGGGAAAGGAGGATGGCCTAATATAAGGAGAGAGAGGGAGGATGGGGTGGGGGGAGGAACTGTGAGATAAATACTGGGAGTGCAAGAATGATGGAAAGTGCGCGAGTGCGTGATGGAAGGACAATTGACTGCCTAAAGCCAAGAGCAAGGAAACTGCAGTGCAGAGCCCCGATTCCTACTGTACTACTGCAGACTGCCTGGTATAGGGGTGTACGATACCCAGTAATGAATAGCTTATAATCTCATGAAGGGATAGCAATGTGCATGCATGCATAGGATGAAAAACCCAGCCTTGGGCAGCTTGACATCCTTGTTATTCCAAGGATGTCTGTTGCATGCGTGCATGTATCACTGCGTCCATGTCTGCACCCGGTAGTGTCCTCCCCCAAACCATTATATGTGATTATTCATGTCCTCTCTCGTAGATACCATGTGATCGTTACTTTCTGATCCTATCAGGTTTAGTTTATACGTCGGGTAGCTTTGCCCTGGGCCGCGTTCAGCAGGCTAGCAGACAATGACGTCCCGGCCCGGCCTGAAGACTCCCTCACAACAGGCCTAATGAGGTGTTGTTTATCTGCTCGGTGACTGACTGACCTCCTCCATCAAAGCCCCATCGCCGTCTCTTGATGTGTTTATGTGTGTGCGTGCGCGTGTGACGGCGTAGTTTGTGTGTGTGTGTGTGTGTGTGCACACACACAAAATACCCACCATTGAGTCTGTTGGAATAAAGTGGAAATACATATTGGAATGTATCTAAATTCTGGTAATTAGACTGTGACAAGAGCAAGGGGAAACGCATCACACTGTGTGGGAAAGTACAGTAGCATGAAGGAGACAAGTGAGGGAAGTCTGCAAAATATGGAAGAGAGGATGGGACGGGGAACAAGGGGCCAGAGAGGTGGGGGGTGGATCGGGTGAGGGTGGAAGAGAGAGAGCAGAGAGGGAGCGTGTGCACTGGAGTGAACTGGGGCACCAAGGGAGAGTGGGAGAGGAGAAAGGAGGGATGAGAGGAGAAGGGAGCTTTTCACAGCGGCAGTCACGGCATCGGGCTACTGCCTGCCTACAGGGAGGAACAAGGATCTCAGGCGATTTTGTATTGTGTGTGTGTGTGTGTGTGTGTGTGTGTGTGTGTGTGTGCGTATGCATGCGTGAGCAATGCATGTTTGCGTGTGTGTACAGATGAAAAGATGTGTTAATGGGCTCTGGCATCACCCGCACACACACAAACACACACACACACACACACACACACACACACACACACACACACACACACACACAGTTACCCTTACTCCCACCCTCCACACCCCTCTGATAAGTGGCGCGCCTCACGCCGAGCCATCAGCCGACACTGCCGCTCAGCGTGACAGCCTCACCCCCTCCTTCCCTCTCTCCTCACCCACCAACCCCGCATCACCTCGGGGATCTCGTCTGTCTGCTCCTCCCTCCAGATGCAGCCCCACTCAGGGCAACGCGGGAGAGGGAGAGGGGTGAGGCGTGGAAAAGGAAGGCAGTGAAAGCTGGAGTGGAGGGATGCTTTTCGTCCTTCAATCTGTCTAAGGCAGTGTGGAAGCAAGCTGGGAGCACTGGAGTACGGGGGTTGGCGGGAGTGTGTGTGTGTGTGTGTGTCTGCATGCATGTTTCCATTATTCCAATGGGCTCAGAAAGCATGATTGCCTTATGCGTAGCAGGAGAGTAGGTAGTTAGCCGCCGCCGCTCCGTGTCTTCGTACCACGCGATTCTTTCTGCTCGCGTGGGTGTGAACAGCTGATGGCGGGTGAGCCGGCTTGATCATCAGTACACCGACATGACACATGCATTAGCCCGGCTTTTTTTTAAACACACATTGTGACCGAGGGCGTGCCTCATGGATCAACACACACACACACACAAGGCTCACATATGCTCGTAGTATTATGCCACAGTTGATTTGAAGGCGGCAATTAGCTGCCTCCACATGCGGGCCCTGACATCTGCTGAATGTAATCTGAGAGAAAATGATAATTGTTCTTCTTTTGCTCTGCCCCACTCATCAAAGTGTGTGTGCCGGGGGAGTGAAGGCGCAGCATCAGGCTGTAACTTGCATGTGAGAATGGCTGGAATGGAGGAAGGGACATGAGAGACGCAGCAAAAGATGCTGTAATTACATGAAACAACTAAGTGACTTCGAGCTCTAGGGGCACGTGACCTCTGACCTCCCTTTGAGCCACACATTTCCGCCATCATAGATGAATGTTTCAGAGAGAACTCAGGAGGGAACTTTGGCTGCTTTTGGCAGCTTCGCCAAGTGCAAAGTCATACCTCAATATCACCTTCAAATGCCTGCGCAGCTAAAGGAAATATCATGTCACCAAGGGCTCCACACCCAGAGGGGTCAGCTTTTCCAACATGGCTGCTGCAGGACGCCAGGATTTTAAATAAAAATTGATAATGTTTTAGTGGGATAAGGGGGTGAACTTCAAACTACCTCACAAAAAAAAAAAAATAAGCGTCCGTTGGGCGTGCCATTCCATTACTCTCCTGCCAATCATGTACCAAAGAGGCTCAGCGGGGTCCAAACAACAAACAACTAAGTCCCCCGCTGAGAAGATTAGCGCCGCTGTCACAGAGCGCACTGACGGGAGAGGAAAACAGTAAAACAACAAAACTCCTCTGTGCGCCAGGTTAAGGCAAGCCCAGCTTTGTGTCGGAGAGAAAAAATTGGATGTCACTGTCAATTTCTGGCGGGGGCGAAGCGTTTAGACGTAGGGGAGAGGCTGAGCGATGGGATGGAGGAGGGGATGCTCTGCGACGTCAGCCACCATGCGAGAATGAGAGAAGGCCCTTTCATGCAGTGGTGGGGGGGGAGGGAGTGGTTATGTGTGTGTGTGTGTGTGTGGGGGGGGGGGGAGGGGTCTGTCTGTCCGGCCCCATTTCCTTCGCTTTCGGCCACTCGATGCAAATGTGATTGGGCAGCACTGGGCCCCCATCAGACAGCCCTGAAGTAATTAGGTTTAGAATGATCACGCAGTGCTCCGAGATAGACCTTGAAGCATGCGGAGTGGGGAGGGTGTGTGTGTGTGTGTGTGTGTGTGTGTGTGTGTGTGTGTGTGTGTGTGAGAGAGAGAGGAGAGGTGGTGCTGCACGGTGGAGTTAATTGAATCTGAAATCGTGTCGGCCTGAAATGAGATACACCGATGTCTCTCACGCTGCGTCTCAGGCAGAGGGCTGCAAACATGACTGAATTCATAAAGTGTGTTATTAAAGAGCTCAAATTAAGTGCAGCAGCGCAGCCCTCCGTACCGTACCGTACCAGGCCCGTGACTGCTAATGATCCCGGTGGAACGCCGGTGGGTCTGGGTGTGCTTACGCCCAGACCCACCGGTGGAAACCCGAGGCTCCCCTTTCTCTCTCTCGTCTATCCCCCTTTCACAACCGGCGCTCCTTTCATCGCACGCGATGTTCCAGACAGAAACCGCCGGATGTTTCTCAACTGGCTTCCCTCTCCGTCTGATATTTGTTTTTCACACTTTGAGACACTTTGATTCCACTTTGATGTTGTTGTTTTTCCCCCTCCGCTATATGGCCCGGATGGCTTTGATCAATCAGGAACAGAAAGACTCTCAGAGGAGAGGTGGATTTTGAAAAATAATGAGAACACAATACGCACAAAGATCTGAGAGCGGCACGATCCCATTTTGTTTCTCTAAATAGTACAAATGAATAAACGCTAATGCCCCTCCCAATATACCGTATTCAATGTAGGTTTTGGTCTGAGGAGGAATTAGAGATGCAAAGCATGCTTGATATTACAGTGGTGAGAAATGCACATGGGAGAGCCTGTTTATGTGCTATGCAAATGGGGCGGGCTGACGGCTACGGTACGACTCATTGCTAGTCCGCTCAGCCGTCCACAAGGCTTAGCGTGTGATGAAATACAGGCCTGTGGCTGGAATGACCTTTCCCATCCGCTGACTTCCCACCTGCTGATGTGTGTGTGTGCGCACACCTTAACGTGTGAGTGAGAGGATGGGTAGTAGGAGAGAAACAATCACAGCCAAGGCAAGGAAGATAAAACATGGAAAATTGCTTTTGAATTACAAAGGCAATATCAATCGATGTTAAATTACACTTGTGATTTCCATCAAAGGCAACCAATTAAAGACGGGAACCGTATTCCTAGTGTTCTGTCAGCGTCTCGACATGCGTTCGGCATGTAAAGTGAAATTGTCTATTTTTTTCTTCTTCTCCTCTCTCTCTCTCTCTCTCTCTCTCTCCCTCCCTGATTCTCCTCTCCTGTCTTTGGTGAGCGTGTCAGAGAAATGAAGATTATTTTCATGGTTGGATCGGGATTTCGTTCCTGCCCATGTTTGTCACGAAGGAATCTTAATTGGCCTCTGTGTGTGTGTGTGTGTGTGTGTGTGTGTGTGTGTGTGTGTGTGTGTGTGTGTGTGTGTGTGTGTTAATGGACGGAACAGTCCACAACAGCAAATAAACAAGTCTGGTTATTTATTAACGTTCATAACGCGCTTAATAAAACAATTAAAAGATGGTTTTCCAACCCCAACTGTATCATAATCAAACATATTTGCCATACATACATGTAGAATGTGAGGATTGCTGAATTGTCAAATATTGCTGTTCGTATCTGATGTGAACTGGTAATATTCACACTTGAATATTAGTCACGGTCTGCTACCACATTTCCCATAAACCCCGCCGCTCGAGGACACGCCTCCCTCTCGATTCAACACACCCGTTTTAATTCGGCGAGCGATCCGTTCCCAAAATCCTCCCCGTTTCCTTTGTGCTGTAAATCGGTACGGCAGATCTGCCGCTCGGCGTCTGCAACGTGGAACGTGATACGGAGGCGGGTTGAGGCTGCAAATGATCTTATTGATCTTTCTGTCTCATTTGTTTACAGTAATTGCGCTGAGGTTTTATAAATGATGTCATGACTTGAAAAACGCTGCGCGCAGCATGTTTAATTTGACATGTTCTGTTCTTGTTGTTTTTTTACTGCTTTAGCAGCAGCATTTGGATCCAGCAGTAGGGCTGCAGAGGAGTGTCCAGGGTTATCTGTTTAACCTGCTAGTGATGTATCACTATCACAGAGAATCCATCGGGGTTCCTATTCTCTCTCATCCTCACTTTACTCACAATTACTGTCACTCCCTCCCTCTCTCTTTCCACGCATCCCTCTTCCCTCCTCCATCCCAGCGGCCCCCGGAGATTCATCGTGGCATTGACAGAAAGACTCTCTCGTCTCCCTCTGAACGCCGGGAAGGATGTATATCACGGATCAGCGGCTCCGCTCGGGCCGGTGCGCGTCCGCGCCTGTATCTCAAAAGTCTTGACGTTTACGAGACAGAGAAGCTGCCTTCTCTTCTCCCCTCGCCTGTCCTTTTAGGTGAGCGTTCTGGGAACCCCTGAGCGTCGCCACACACATCCGTCTCCAGACTCATCAGCATGCAAATGAGTTTGGGAAATAACTGCGAGAAGTCAAGGGTTATCAAAACAGAAGAGACAAATGACAAATTAACTCACGAGGTAATGTTGCATCATGACAATCATCGTAAGATAGTTCCCCTCACCGACAGCTCACGTCCTACCGGGTTTAACTTTTATGAAGTAAAAGCAGCTCTATATAATACACCACCTGAGCTTCTGCACATCAGTGGTACTTTGTTCCAAAATCCAGACTGTAGCGCTTGCACATCCCCTAACTGTGGATGCCATTATTAAAAAGAGCTGAACAGACTTTGGATGCTGTGTTGATGCTGAATGCTGAGTTTTTGTGTGTGTGTGTGTGTGTGTGTGTGTGTGTGTGTTAGCTGAGGGTACAAGCGAGTGGCAGTGATCAAAAATGGCCCATTTGGAGTGCAGTGTGCCACGCTGTATCTAGGTCACAGCCTGAGCCACCTCTTCCATAGAGAAACCACAGCGCTGCCCCCTCCCCGCTCCCATCGTTCCCAGTCCTGCAGTGTGTGTGTGTGTGTGTGTGGGGGCTGGATTTGTTAAGCACTAGACAAGCGTGTATGTGTGCATATGAGCATGTGAGAGCATGTGTGTGCGGGTCTGCTAATGCATGGGTTGTGGCTAGTAAATGCCATTGGCAGGCAACTCATAATGGGCTTGTTTGTACGTAAAGTGGGGGAAAAGAAAGCGTGCGGTACGATTGTGATCGTAAGAATGTCAGAAGTTCAAATAACACACTTTGACTTATTTTTTTTTGCCTGATCAGAATGCAAACACACACACACACACACACACACACACACACACACACACACACACACACACACACACACACATACACACAAAGCTTACCCCAACACCTGAACTCCCTTTCCGAGCTGCTCAAGTGTTTCTATGCAAATTGCCCTTCAGAAGCTGCCTCTTCACTGCTCTCATACACTTTAACAAATGGATGTATGAATGCGTTTGGACTGTTTATTTGTGTTGTAATGAGAGGCTTTAATCAGGGGTGTCAGGGATCTGAAATGTTCCTCTGAGCGTGTGCAACAACACCCCTCCCCTCACAGACACACACACACACACACACAAACGCATAACTCAGTGATTTATGTGAAACATTAAAGGCAATCATGTTGGGCTGGGCCTCGTCCTTTGTATTGCAGGCTGTTTGAAATATGGAAAAGCCAAGCTGTCCCTTGATATGCAGGCACGCATATATAGATCAACACACACACACACACACACACACACACAGATGCTTGTGTGTACCTGCTATTGCTTAAATATGAATAATTGGCATACGGAGAAAAACAGATGAATGCAGTTTTTTTTTTATCTTGCATTTGCACAAGCTCACACGCATGCAAGAACTCTTAAGTTGTAGACAGACATCCTCCTTCCCACACACACACACACACACACACATGCACTTATCCAAATCAACCGCCGCTTTGATACTGATAGCTGTTAGTTTGAAAGCAGAGAACATTTCTTAATAAGAGCGGATTAACTCTGTTGCTGGAATTTAGAAAAATCTACCATACCCTCCTCCACACACACATACACACACACATTCACATGTAATGGCACAAACAAACACGGCGGGAGAACAATAGAATATCTGTGGGATGGGATGCCACCCAGAAATAGCCCTGCAGCTCTCTGCGACTGACCGGTCTTCACACACATGCATTTATTTTGCTCTAAACCCTTCTCCTGGTCCTGCTCCTCCCTCCCAGCCCTTCGGAGTGCCGGTGGTGAGGCTGTTAGTCTCCTAACAACGACACCGGCGGTGGAATGTAGTTGTTGATCAGGCCGGTGGACACAAACAGACTTAATAAAAGGCATGAAAGAAAAACAGAGCAAACAAGGAAGATAGATTCAGAAAGAGGGGGAATAAACAGACAGAGTTTGCAGAAATAACAGGACTGAAAATAGACACATTTAAGGGTGAACTATTCTCCATAAGAGCGGGGTAGCATGAATTTCCATGCATCTCTATTGCTGCCGGAAACAAAATCTTCATTTCCATACAATAACCTCTTTATGGTAAACCAGTGGAGATTGGTTGAGAAAAATGCTGTCATTTAAATACAATGATCCGGCATGGCATGCAATCCATATACCTGTAAATAGTTTTTCTTTTTCATTATTTTTGGTTGAGGGTCACCGAAACGGAACATCCATCGACGTGACGCCGTCGCCTTCGCTCAGCTGGGAGACCCTTTTAGGCGTGGGAGTATCTGGTGAGAATCATTTTAACCTCCGTCTCGCCCGTGGCGCTGTCCCCCCACTGGGGCCCGGGCATGATGTCATGAATAAATGCATGTCATGCCTCCATGGTGGAGGAGGAGGAGGAGGAGGAGGATGAGGAGGAGGAGGAGGAGGGGGACGACACAAACCATTTTGACTCCCATCATCCCTCCCTCCCTCCTCTACTGTTTTCACACCATTGCTGGAGGAATTAGACCCGGCTTCCCTCCAGAGCTGCAGCCAATCACCAGCAGCCCCCACCGCCTCTCCGTCCCTCAGGAGGAAATCGATTGGTTCAGTGTGCGCCGGCCCTTGTCCAATGAGGCGACGGCGCTGAGATGTTATATCTCACTGCGCCCCGCATGAGGCAGCGGACTGTGCGACTGCATTAAGGGTTGTGTTGTTTTAAAAGCACATTCCATATCATGAACCCCGGGATGGTGCGAATCCCCTGGGGAGCCACTTTATCTGACACGTCCATTGATGAATCTCAGGGTTGCAGTAAACTCTTCAAGAAAAATGTTTCACCGAGGAAGCATCGCATTGTAGAGTCTGGGTTTAAAGGAGGTCTGGCGGAGAGCCGGGGAAGCGCTGACTGACATTACAGGTTGCGGATAATGAGCTCCGCGGGGAGGGAGATAATTGGCTGGCGGTGGCTGGAGGCCGAGGAACTTCCTCCCCATACCCCTCAGGGGTCGGGGTCCCTGGGAACCGGTGGCGGGGACATAGCGCCGAGGCCGCGATAACGAACGCCCCTTTAATGTGTGGCAACGATCGCTGGGTCACAGTGTGAACAAAACCCTCTGTCTCCCTTTTTGTTTTTACTGACTGTTTTATTGGATTTCTATTTTTTTTAAAAGGCATCTTATCTGTGTGTCTCACCCCAGGTAGAGTGTCACAGCTGCACCAACACTTAGCAGGGAGGAGGACAGACGAATCCAAGAGCCTCGCCTCCCTAACAAGGCACTATTAAAAAGACATGCCTCTGCTAGGGTTTCCTTGGTGAGGCACTGCAGAGAAAGCATCCTACATATTGACGAGCCCTTTGCTTTGGACGGGGATAAGGAGAAGGCAGAAAAAGGTGTTTTTGTTTGTGAGCTAGACTCAACTTTCTGCTGCGTCCTCCTGCCATCAATACAATTCTTGATTCTTCTCTCAGAGATTTAAAAGAATATACATATTTTAATGGCGCTGTATAGATTATTCCATGAAACGCAGAGTTATTTATTTTCTTCCTGACTGCGACAGACACAGTTTGGGGCGCTGTGGGCTCAGACTTGGCCCTGGGAGATTTGGATTAACTTTCAGGTTGGCCGAGCAGAAACCATAATGACTCTCTCTGTCTGCCCTTGAAATTATCTTCTCATCACTTACTCAACTTGATAGATGCAGACGCTCTTTCTGTTCGGCTCACCTGCTCCATTTGCGGATTTGACTAATTTAACACCTCGTATGTGATGTTGAACCTGGCAGCCCGCCACACCCCCCTGCATCCGCTTTGAAAAGAAAACGGCTGCTCCTGCTGTCGTTTGCCCCCAGAAAGTCAGCAACTTCCTGTGAGAAAAGCCCAAATTCCCCACAGAAGATGTCAAAACAGATTAGCTTCTTTCAAATCTACTCCCCAGATTAAGTGATTGTAACAATCAAAATGGCTTTGAGGTTTTGCACAATTTACTTTTTCTCCCTCTTTGGAAATTCTGTCTCTGACTTTTTTTCCCTCCCCTGTTGTGCTGCAGCCTTGAAGTATTATTACCCTGCAAATCGATAAAGATGATGTATGAGGCCTCAACTGCTCGCGATATAAACCCTTCTGTGTTCTGTGATATATGAGGATGTATCATATTGAATGGAGTGCCTATTTACTGACTTCTTTTATAGTAATAGCACACACATAGAACAAAGCCAGCTCCTCAGGAATATGCCGAATGTGCGACTGCATCTGAAAGGAATTTAATTTGATGAGATTGATGACACTTTTGATTGAACACTTCAATCTGACTGTCAAGGCTTCATCGCCTCAGTGGCAGTCATAACATTAATAAAGCATCTTTTATGACTGACGCATGTTAGATCACACACCACCCAAATGAGGTTTGATGGCCAATCAGACGTTGTCGGAGCCAAGCGATGATGAATTGCTCCGGCTTTGAACGCAGCCCTAAAGGTCGTAAATATTCCCTGCATCTCCCGATGCATCTTACTCAGCAGTTTGTGCTCGTGTTATATTAACTGAGCGCCAGGTGGGTGAGGATCTGCATCTCTCTCCACCATCGTTCTTTGTCTTTTGACGGCCCTTCTGCATCATTTGTGTATTCATCGCTCTCACCTGCTGTTCGGCACAGTGAGATAGATGCTTAGGGACGGATCGTTAAACAGAGCTTCGGTCTGGTGGCGTGCGGCAGGAAAATATGATCGGAGCTTTACGAGGACGTAAATGGCATATCGTTGTTCACGTGGCTGCTTTAACGCAGACGTGAGGTCCAGCTGTTGCACACAGTGACCACGGCGAGTCGTTTCAAATAGTTGAGAATCGTCTTATTTAAAAACATCCACTTTCAATTTCAAATAACTCGTAACGTAGTGAGGGTTTTGAGTATTCTGTTAATCTACTGTTCCCAACTCAAGAACCAGTGTCCATTTCAAATGGTAAATAGTGTATATGTAATGATAAAAGGTTGTAATTATACTGCAGTGCAAAGAAACTGGTCGGACCTTTGGGCCCAATAAAGTTATCTTTCCCAAACTGCAAGGTTCTGTAGTTACTCCATTGTCATTCTCCCCGTGAGTTGCGGCTGCCAATCAATATCTTATTATCAAGCCTCATCAACCTCACTCTCAATACAACCATCCTGATGCCAGCCCTGATTAATGCCAAGGTGCCAATACCGGCTCAAGAGTTTTACAGAAACGGCCCAAGTTTCCCCTTCACTGATTAACTCCAAATCATTACTGTTTTCTTATTGGATTCCCTTCGTTTCCCAAATGAGACACTTATCTTGCAGAGACAGGTATGACAGTCAATACAGTTTGCAGCTTTCACACACACACTGGCACCAGCGAGATGTGTTCCTGCTGAGAAAATGTTGAGTGTCGAAATTGGTACACTGGGGTTTGTGCGTCAGCGGAGGGTCGGTGGCTAATCCTGTGTTGCAGCGCGTCCCCACTGGCAGGGCTCGAGCTGCTCCAGTGAAGGGCAGAGCCGTGTTGTGAACCAGCGAGTGTCCCCATAGCCTTCTAATAGCTCTGGTAGCATCGTCCCTTCCCTCCGCCTCCGCTTTGATGTGGGCCGTCCTCCTCAGGCCACCGGCGATGGGGGAATAGCTGCCGCATGCCCACGGTCCCGCTCTAATCCGCCAATAAGTTTCACTACGACAAATCCCTCAATGTATTGATGTTGGTCCAGAGAGAAAAAGCTCAAAAAAAAGTTAAAAGGCAGAAGTTTGTCTCCCCTCGGGTTCATGTTTTTTTTGTTGGGGGGGTGGGGCGTTCAGAAGAGACGGAAAAAAATAAATTGGAAGAGGAAAAAGAAGAAGGTGAATTTTCCTCAGGAAGTTAATGAAAGTCCTTGAAGTGAGGCGAGGGAAGCTGTCACCTGCTCTGGTGATAGATAGCAGGCTTACTATTATTAGCATGCCCGGCCCCATCTTAGAGTTTTATGCCTTACTGGAGCCATTTGTTGATTAATTAATCAGGTAATGTATGCTATCTGTGCTACATCGGCCCCCACATAGCGCTCCCTTGGCCTCTCCTGGGCCACGGACCAGAGTCTCCCACCGGACCACGGCACATTTCAAAAAATTACAAAATTACAAAGCACGAGAAACCATTTTGCACCAAGGTCCTGGCTGCTTTTAATGTAAAGTAGAATAATAAACATCCGTGAGGGAAACAGTCTCCCATCCCATGAATATATTCACTTCCACCGGCCCAAAGTCAACTTTGTCTGATGTCATTTTTTTCCCCAGCTTTCGGAGAAAGTTTTAAAAACTGTCAAATAAAGCTCAGCTATGGGGAAGGTAAAAATAAAGTGTGATTGAAGCAGCGCGGGGCGGCGAGGCTGCAGAGCCTAATGCTTTCTCCTGTTCCTCGCTCTGAAATTGAACAGGACGGCTCTAAAAAGCCCATGTGGAACATCATAATCAATGTCTGCGTGCACAATGCTACAACATCGAGTTACGCTTTTGTAATATAAACAGTCAATAAAAACCCAGTCCTTTTCTGTGATTATAATTATTGAATTTCTTCTCACGTCTCACATGCCCTCCTGCCTGTATACTTTTGGTTATTGCCTTGTCTTTACAATCATCAGATTTGTTCATATAAGTGGGCTGGTGTCCACCAACCTGACAATCATAAAAACATATGAGGTTTGCAGCACTTACATTTTATTGAGTTTTCACATTTGAAACCAGCAACATAAAGTATGGAATTAAAAAAAAACAACATATGAAACCTTTGGGTAGTCAGATTTATGCAACTCCAGTCATTCCGTGTTAAAACTGTTTTTAGCATTTTAATGCAAAAGAAATTCCCAATTTCTATCAAAACATATTTAGTTTTTCAGCAGACAATAATTTACAGAGATATCTGTACCTTCCTTTCGTGACCTCTTTCCATTGTTCAAGGATTAACGGTTATGAGGTGTGACCTCACCATAATAACCCTTTGCCATAATTCAAAAATCCATACGCTAATAACTAGTTGATTTTCAAATATCTAATAATAAGATAAATTGAAAGGAAATTTTTGGCGGACGTGGATGTAAACTGCAATTTGACTAGTTGGCAGACGCATCCAACCTCAAGGCGGTATTTCTACTTCACAATTATATTCATACTGTCCCAAACAGATTTAATTTCTGTCCAACCTCGGTATGATTTGCCTGCAGGTCACAACACCTGTTGAGTGCATTTGATTTGGGATGTAATTAACTGAGAAAACCCATCAGTCAGATCTACGTCAAACACATTTTGTACCATCCTTCCTTTGAGATTTTCATATTTATCTGACTCTGAAATGGTATTCATGGAAAGTGTTGAGCCCCTCCCCCGCTTCCCCCAGAGTTACAAGACATGCTTGAAAGCTGAGTTGACCCACCGCCAACCCTGGTATTAAGCATCCACAATAACCTTAATTGCACCGTTCACATCTATGCAGTGACCAATCCTCACCTCTTTTGCACAATCCCTCAACTGTAATTATCTAAAGCAATCCGGTAACCTATAAACATGATGCTCAAATGGTTGCATTCTCCAAAGACACATTTAATGAGGCTTTGCCTGCCAGAACATATTGAGAACCACACTCTGTGGGTCCGGGCTGCACTGCACTGCACATGGCATACAGATGTGCTGCTATCACCGTGCGTCAAAATGGCCATCATATCTGTCTGCGAGGCTTCCTTTTGCTGTATCCTGCCGTTTAGCACTTCCTCCACAGCTGGCCCCATTGTGGAGCAGCAGGAAATGACATCACGCTTTCACGATGTAGCCGTTCCTGTTCTGTCTCATCAGAGCGTTTGTCCTTTACCTATAAATGCTCTGCACGCGGGTCGACAGCTGCTCTTCCACAAGCACATTGTTGGGAGTAAAAAGGTCTCAGCCAGTGGAGTCAGTTAATAGAGATGTCCATATATGTGTGTGTGTGTGTGTCCCCACCCCCCCGTTCCTCATCATTTTCTCACACCCCTCAGACCGCCACAGTCTCCAGTCATTTATTCGCCTCGGCCCGACCCGAGGACTTCCCGATCATTGGCTGGGCTCATTCTCGCCTCGCTGTAAAAGCTGTTACGGATTTACCTCCGCCGCCGTGTCACTCATGTCATTAAAATGTAAAAGTTTGCGGCCCAGAAAGTTACAGATGATACCCGGCGAGGCTCGGGCCGTTCCCTCCGCTTACCTTCCGCCGGCTGCAGGTACTGTAGCTCGTTCCCTCCTCGCTCAAAACTAAATCATGAGCTGTCACTGCTCCCGTCACTCTGGGTAAACCCCACAGCTCAGGCAGGAGAGGGGGAGCTCATCTTCTCTTTTGGAAAGAGGGGGTTTTGCCAGTTTACACTTTTTCAGACTCACTGGATCCTTTCTGCTGTCCTGGATGGAGACTCTGCAGGGAGGGAATTCACTACGTTACGAGTTATCTTTTGATATGGCTTGATGCGTTTTGATTGCATTCATATGAAAAAAGACAAGTTATTCTTTCAATAACGAATGGGTGCCCGGGGAGACTCCTCCTGAGCTGTCGTTCCAGTGCAAACCCAGACCTGAAGATTTTGACAGTTTGACAGTTTAATTTCCTACTGAGCATTTCACCTGAATTTCCCGGACAAAGGAGAGACGTGCTGCTGTACAAAGAAAAAGTCCATATTGGGTTAGAAATTATGAAAGTCTGGGCCTTCAATTACATCCTCCCCGTCCCTTCTCTTTTACTCAGGTTCGGAAAGCACCGGAAGGATGAGCGGCCCGGAGACAGGATGGAGAGGAAGGGCTCCAGCAAATCTAAAGCTGAGGACATGCAGGCGTCAGAGGAGGAGACCATGCGGATGAGGCTGGAACAAGAGAGGTGAGTGCTCAGAACGAGCCCGAGCTCGATAAAAGCCCAAACAATTAAGTCCCCGCTGAACAAAGACAAGAGGAAAAAAAAATCCACTGCTGACCGGAAAATTTGCAAACTACTTAATTAGCAAAATGGCAAGAGCAAGGTTGGGGAATTCTGGTAAAGTACTCAGATGTCAATTTGTGAAATGTCCCTTTCTTTTTATATCAGTGCATTAAATAGATCATTTATGGATCGTCGTTGCCGGTGCCATTCGGAGGCGCTGACCTCTTAATGGCTCTCGTAGGCCCCCGTGGATTTGGCATGATTGAATGCTGCTCATTATAATAGTGAAATCGATATCGCCCCGCATTCGTCTTCTCCTGCTCCTCCAGGTTGTTAATCGCTCACGAATACGCCGTTCCCTTTTAATGCGCCCCTCTTGGCTCCGTGTTTTGCGGACATCGCGGGCGTCCAGAAGAAGCGAGGCCATGCATTGGGTTTCGCCGCGTGCCGCCTCGTTTCCTCAAAGACGAGCCCCATTTAATTCTCTCCAATACCGGATGAAAAGACGGCGTGCCGCCTCCATTGTTCTCCAGCAGCCAAATGAACTCAGTAATCAAACTGCCGTCGGTAATGACGGCTAATTGAATAGAAACAATGGGGCTTGATACCGCTCCCTCTCACGGCGAAGGGAGAAAAGGACGGATGGCACGTCCAAAATGCACGGTACCACAAACACAAGGCCCTCTACCTCGCTGAATGGAACATCTGGAGGCCTTGCTCCAAAAAAAAGCTGTGGCGCATTTCTTTTCGGTATTCAACTATGACTTGGTCCTCTCCACCGTCTGGCTGAGGGCCCGACACATTTCCCTCAGTGCACCGGCGGGCCTGGCTCTCCATCCCGATCCGTCCCCTTTGAGAGGCTCCCAAGGGACCGGCATGCTAAGCAGCAGAACCGACACAGGCAACACAGCGGGCACGAGATATGTAGAGCGCATGCCCTCCCCCAAACACACACACACACACACACACATACACTTTGAATCCCGCTCCTTCTCTCTCACCGCCGTCGTCCAATTCCTCATTCCCTGTCTTGTTTGTGTCCGTTCTGCATGTGTGAGCTCCGGCTGCAGCCGCCTGCGCGCCAGGGCAACCTAATTCTTTCCCTTTGTACCTGTTCACAAATCCCATCACTCAGCCAGGCCAGGATTGTCCCTCGGTTAATGGAAAGGGAATCCTGAGGGAAATCGTGGTAGGTAATAATAAACCAACCTGCCACGAAGACGAGTCGATATTCAAAGCATTAGGGTTCGGCCGGACGACAGCTTAGAAATCCATTACTTCTTGTATTTTTTTGGGAGAGCTACTGTACCGCATTCCCGAGGTGCTACATTTGATTGTCTTGGTCCTGCGCTTTAAGGCGCATTGCTCTGATTGATTACAACGCCGCCACGGAGGCAGGGCCGTTCCAGAGCGCGGTTATGAAACTATGGATCGGGCCGAGACGGGGTCTCCGGCGCTGGCAATCGTCACCCGGCCCCCCCGGGCCCCCCCCCCCCGCGTGTCAGCGCGACCCGAGATGGGCCGCCGCCAAAAAAAACCCGGCTCGGCCGACGTTAGCGATCGTTAATTCAAGCAGACGGTTTTGACAGGGGCTTTTAGTGATTCAAAATAGGAGTCAGCGAAGAGGTGAGACAGATTAATTCATAAAACCTGCTCTTTTTTTTTACCCTGCAATAAGGCGGCTACGGTCATATATTTAAAACTCTGACCTTGATATGATTCATGCAATTTATGGTTTGGCCTGCGGCCCCTTGCAGATAGAACCCGTTCATTGTCTTTGTAAAAATGTTCTCCTCCATTGATATCTTGTCAGCCTCTTTATAGATGGAGGACGATGGAGAAGAGAGTACATGAAATGTTTGACTTCATCGCTCAGTGCATCCCCTTGACGAAGAGTCAGCTTATCAGCAGCATTTGTTTTGCCAGAATCTGGGAGATTGTTCCACAGCTCCTGTGATTGACTGCTTCATGTGTCATCAAGGCGACATTACAACCTGTGGTTAGGCGGATCCAAATCTTTGTTTGGGCCAGCGGCGGCAGCGGCCATCATTCTGCTCTCTCTATGCCTGTGGACAGCACCCAAGACACCCCTATCTGATTGGCTCACGCTGAGAGGACTGTGGAGACAACAAGCCCTCTGATTGGACCGTGGGCGGGCTGGAGAGCATGTGGCCACGGCCCTCATTCACAGAAGGCCACGGGGGAGAAGAGAGAGAGAAAAGAGGCGCTGGGCGGGTGGTGCTGGTGGAGCTTCTATCAATCTCTGACTTATCTCTGCGCATGTTCGCCCTGAAACTATATTTTCACAGCCAAAAAGCCCACAAAGACAACCTGACAATGTTCCTTCTTCATTTTCCGACTGAACTGAACTCCATTCACGCTGGCAGCCGATTATGATGTCCATTCTCTCTTATCTGCTCGGCTCCAGTTGGCTTCTAATCAGCGGCCAGCACTCCACTGCCACTCTCCCAGACCGCTGCAGAGCACATCACTGCCTTGTCTTCTTTTCTTTGTTGTTTCACATCCCGCTGATTTTAGACCAACACAAGCTGACCAGCGGTTCTGGAGTGGGTCAATCAGCACAGTTCATATCGACGAAGAGCAAAAGCCGTGACTATTTCATCTGTTATTTAACAAAAGAGAAGTTATTTTCGTATATATACCTTGTTCAGGGTACATTGAACTCAGTGCCGCTAATTTAAAAAAAGTTAAGCAATTTGCTATAAGGCACATCCCTCCTATTACAGTGATTGTGGCGCCGACGTTATCGTTCCACTTTGTCAAACCATCTCATTATTTCAGGATCCTATTTGCGTCTCATTTGCATAGCGAGTTCAAAGGAAGCTCCGACTGGCTGATTGGGAAGTGTGATTACGTTTGTAATTATATTGATACCTACAGCAAGTTAATGCGATTGTTAACACTGCGAATTAACACCACGGAAACTCGGACAATTATCTCTGTGATTGCATTATGCGGTTATGGGCCAAGTGTCAACACAAAAGATGGTCTATCGGAGGCTTTTTTTTTTTTGCGATTCAGCACCGACAGCTGCACGTGGAGTCATTTACCGCACTTTGATTTGATATTGATACATTCTGCCCTCCATGTGCACTTCAGAACAATACAACACGTTTTGGTGAGGAGAGAAAAAAAAAAGAAGAATCTTTTCAAGGTGGCTGAAAGTAAACAGAGCAAATACATTCTTTGTCATCCGGCGCCGTAACAATGCATATTGAGGAGGCAGGCTTTCAAGCTTCTAAGTGTGTTGACTTCAAAATGAGTGTCTGAAAGTACAGACAGCCTCTGCCTCCCCTGGGTAGATCACACATTGACAAACATATGGAGAAGGAGTCTGCTGGCTTTGTTAGTCCAAAGAGAAACAAAACAGCCCCGTTGGATAACCAGAGATTTCTCCAGCGCAGTGAGGAAGGACTTGAGGTGACACACCAGTTCACACCAAGCCTCTCGCTCCACCCATATCATGCGTTACAGTGTTTACTCCATGTGACAGTCCCTTTCACACTCATGGGAAGAAAAGGAGCTCTGGCGAAAATATCATTACAAGTTTTTCGTCGACATGAAGGTATTCACACATCTATTTATATATAACAGGATCATAATAATCTTGAAGACATGGTCAGTGAGCGGATTGGGGGGGTTGAACTTTAAACGCCCTGAAAACCTCGAGTCTAGACTGTCTAGACTGTGTTTCAGCCAGGAGGAAATACCTTCCCACCGCACTGTTATGAAGAATAAACAAATAGACATTGTATGGTATTTAAAAAGTCACATTTAAAAATGTGAGGTCAGTTCTACTTCTTAGAATATGAAATACATGACAGATAACACATAGAAAAACAAAACCATCTGATTAATAGTGGATACGTTTCTATCATCAGTCTAATTAAAATGAAAATGTTCTGCTTAAAAGCACTACAGCTCGACTGTCCCCTTATTTAATGAAATATCCGCGGGCTGGTTGCATTAAAAGCTGCAGTGTCCCCTCCTCTCATATGTAGTGTCTGGTAAGAGGAGAGGAGAGGGGCTGGTAATTGGGGCTGTACAGTAATAATGTGCTTAGTGTGGGCAGCACTTTCCTCAATGTTAACATGCTGGGCCATTAATTGGCTAATGGAGTATATATGGTGCGGCGCGGGGGTGGCCTCTCCGGAGACAGGAGGAAGGAGGGGAGTTCACAGCGGAGCAGCAGATGCAGGTTGTTCAAGAAGAACTCCCTGAGCAAGTGTGGATGTATGCTTTGGAGCTAATGAGCACATTACACTGCAGCAAAAGGGCTCTCCAAAGTCCAGCCCGGTTCTCTGCAAAATACATTAATATACGACTAATTTGCTTGATATTTTTCTGAACTTCTGCATAAAAGTCTCAGGGAGGCGGTTGGGTTCAATGGTGGGTCAGAGGACTTTTTTTTTTCAATGTCGATATTGTCGGTAAAAGAAGTGAAATATGTCGACACTGACTGTTTTGCTAATGCCGTACTTTCACTATGAATGTCTCTTTGTTGAGTTGATAAAACAAGACTAAGAGTGTACTCTGTGAGGCTGCATTATACTTCACATTGCTTTGAGCTAAATGTTAATCTCCCACTGCCACTGTGTTTACATTTAGTGGGTGTAATGTTTACCGTGGTCAGCATCTTATTTTAGCACGCTTACATTTACTAATTGGCACAAGTAGAAGTACAGCTGAGGCAGATGGGAGTGTCAGTATTTGTGAAGGTATTTGGTCATAAACCAAGAACAAATTTACAGTTTAACCAGATGAAGGCGTTTCAGGAAAAAAATGATCAATGTTCAACAATTCATCCCACAAGTTGCCAACACCAAGGTGGCACGAGATGAAAAGTAAATACACCAGCAAAGGTATTTGGATTTCTCCTCTGCAAACCATGATTTAAGCAAAATGCCACCTTGTAGTTCATATATTTCAAGAAAGAAAATTCTTACCCAAACCTAAAGATGGCGCTAGATGAAACGTCATGGGACCACCAGAATTAGTAGGGTTCATCCTCTGGGAAGCATGAATCCATCCAATACCTCAAAGGATAACATGTCATTCCAAACAAAACAAGTTTTATCATTTTCAAATTAGATGCATATTGATTTGTAGATGATTAAATCCCTGGTAGTTTCATCCTCGACACGTCAGTAGGAGACATTAAGCATAAAATATGCACTTGTAAATGTAATGAGACCGACTGCCAACTGGCCAAGGGTTGGAAACTTAACTCTGAGCAGCCAGAACAAGTGGGATTTGGCCTCTCACTGCAGACTGACAGGCTTGGAGAGGGGATATGTGTTCTAGTTTCTTGTTCAAACACGAACAAAAGAGCCATGACTTCTCCAATGAAAAATGGGAGCAATGTGATGAATTGAAAGGAAAGCTTGATTTGAAAGTTGATGAGTGCATAAAAGCAACAAAGCTACGACTCAAGATGGACCAGATGTGCGTGACGCTAATGGCAGCATTACCCGCATGTGATCTCATTTAGAATTTTTGCCTGTTAATATCCTTTTATTGAAATGCAGCTATTAGCTTTATCCATGTCAGACTCCCGAGGCCTGGAAGTGAAGTCTCTCTCGTTTAGCCTCGTGTCGCCAGTCTAGCCAAGGCCATTAGCTCATCCCAAATGTCAATATTGCCGTTTTTATGAATCTGATTAGTTCATAAAACGCCAGAGGGTTTGGATATCCCAGCGGACTTCCGTGAACCTGTCGTAACATCATTGTCTGGTCCTTCCTGGCAGAGATCTGACATCACTTTAGCCAGACGGCAGGTGAAAGGACTTCTGGGAATTAGCGTTTGTCTCCCTAGGAGGCTCGTTTTCTATTTCCTGTTTGAAGTGAGACGCACAACTGCGCTGCGAGTCGATCCTTTCCGTAATGAACCTGGTCCCCACCAATGCCAAAAACACACCAAACCTGCTCAGAGGCGTTATAGATGACTGCATATCAAGCAACATTGCATCAGGCCTCCATCAAAATCTCATTCCGCAGATAATGCTGAGAAAATGGGATTTTTGGACAGCTAAAAATAAACAAGGCAGTCTATGGGTGGGATGTGGGAATTGGGTTAATTCGGCATTGAAGAATGGTGATTGTTTGAAATGTGATTACTGTTATTAAAATACACAGACATGTGAGAGTGAGAGAGTTGGGCTGGGGGGGAGGGCACCCCAGCTCTGTGCCAAACCTGTCAATCATCTGTTAGTAGCAGCAGTGCGGGGGCGGGTCAGAGGTCAGATATGACCTGAGGTAATAGGGAAGTCTTGCACCAGCGGGTGGTAGTAGGCTTGTGTGTGGATGTGTGTGTTACCCTACAGTGGGGGTACTACATCTGGAAGCAGTGAGCAGTCTGGCGGCTGCTGCCAGGGTCACCGCAGTGGGAGGTCAGCTCCTCCTCCCTCTCTGCCTGTCCTCAGCCCTTCTCCTTTCTGCTCCCCGCTGTCCACCGCCCCGCTCGCCTCGCTCCCACGCAGAAAACCATGACTGAACCTTGTTAGCTGCGGACAGATGGCCGTTCACATGGAACCATTCTCCGAGACAGGAAAAGACCCTGTGAAAGGCTCTGTTGTGTGGAAGTGGTCCCGGGGAGAGGAACGGCAATGGAGGAAGAGGAGGTCCGACTGTCTCCCTCCCACCTCCTCTTGTTAGAGGACCTGAGGGATAAAGATCAGTGCCCTCGCCGTGGCCCTCTAATGGCTCATGGAAAGCCAGCATATTTGAATAATACTGCTCTCACTACAGTGGAAGACATTATTCTTCGACCTCATTCCCTGTTACTTCGGAGAAGAAAGCCGCTTTAGAGGTTTGAAGAGGAGAGAGCTCTTCCTCAGGTCTAGACTGATCGATATCTAAACTTTAAAGTTGGAACGCTGATTGAGCCGAATATTACAGCCGGTCTTTTTACTTTCTGTTTCCCACATCTCGTTATCCTGGGTTGTCTCCTTACTGTACATTTCTTACACACTCAACACCTCGAGTATCATCAAGTATCTCCTTTTTGTCTCCACTAGGTGCAGTTGGTCTGCATTAAGAAACATGTCTAATTCGTAGCATTTTCCCAGGCAAATGTAATAAAAACCTTTTCAGTCGTATTAAAACAACATGAAAACTGGATGTGTTTCCATGAGCGGAGCTGGAACAAATATTGTATACAGGCTTTCTGAGCATCAAAATAAACAAAACAACAAAACGTAGAAATAATCTCTTAAGAACCGATTAATATTGGGCAATTTGATATGGTTCTTCTGCACTAGCTTAAGTTGGCCAAATGCATAGTTTCCCACAAAGGCGCAGAAAAGGAATTGGCAATATTTTACAGTAATTTCACACCATCAAAAAACACTTTTAACTGCGTTAAAATTACACCATTTGTCAGGCTGATCGTCTTAGTCATTTTTTTAAACGTACATCCGTCACAATTTGAGGGTGTAAAAATCATTTTCTTAAAGATGTATTTATGTATTGGCATTTCCGAACATAACGTTAAGTTTGCCAGATGATTCACGAATAGAAAAAAACGCTTAAATTAAACTTTCTCCCTTCAATGTGTTTATCGCAGAATACAGGCCAAGATGCGGGAGCTTCGGGAGAAGCAGGCGAAGGAGAGGGAATACGCTGAGATCCAAGATGTTGTCGGCGGGCCCTTCAGCTCAGATGAGGAGCCCACCTACGCCGGCATCGGGTCGCTGGACTCGTCGGTGGACAGCAGCAGCATGGAGCCCGACAACCACCACTACCATCTCCCCCAGAGACCCCCGAGTCCTCACCCTCCTCCAGGCCAACAGGGCAACGGCCCGCCCCTGGAGGCCCTGTACGCCCAGGTCAACAAGCCACGCAACGGACGCCCTGCAGCTCCAGACAGGTAGGGGGCGGCCCAAAAAACAGTCTATACCGTAAAATGCAGGTTATAAGGTGCACCCTTTTATAAGCCGCATCTACTAAATAAATCAAAAAAGTTGTATTTAATCAGAAATAAGCCGTGGCGGTTTATAAGCCGCTGTTGCTGCTGCTACTGCTACTGCCCGCTGCCCGAGTCGGGCGTGGAGCCGGGGCTGGTCCCGCTACCTTTGGTGGTTGTCGGGGAGCTAGCGGGGAGCTAGCTGCTGCAGCTCCGCGAGCACTAGCTGCAGCTGGGCTGCACTGTTTGAGAAAAGTAAACAACAGTGTTGTCAGCGCTAGCTCCCCGCTTGCTAGCTAGCGCTTGCTAGCTACCCTGCCTCTAGGACCCCTGCTTCAGACCAGTTTTCCATCGCGCCTCCTCGGGATGACTCTGCAACTGCTGCTAACTTTAGAATTGGAGAAATCCACAAATTAGCCGCACCGATATTTAAGCCGCACGGCTTATAACCCGAATTGTACGGTATACACGCAGCCGCTGCAAGGCCGTTGACTCAACATGCATGTACACATCCAGCAACACTCTTTGTGACTCTTTACTTTCCTCCTTCATTCAAAGGACACTAACTAGCTTTGTGCCTCGCGCTTGAGCTTTGCAACAATCCAGTTAATTTACACCTCATCCATAATGTATAAGCAGCGGTGTGATTGTATTTGCTCACTTTTACTTGTCATGCGTGACAAACGCTGCACAGAAAAACAATGAATTTCACACAGAGGTTTTTTTTTATCGCCGTCTCGTCCCGCGAGGCATCGCCCCGTGCAAGCAGGCAGAGTCCACAGGCAAGGTAAAATCTGAACAACAAGAGCCTATCAGTCATTCTCCGGTGCTAGAATTTAATATCAGGCAGTTCCTTTTTTTTTCATTATCCTTGGATCACAGGTAATCCTCCCCGGCTGAGAGTCACGCTGCATGTGTCTTCAGCTTGTTTGTCGCTGGGGGTTGCGTCGCACATAACCTCCGTGTCAACACATATTTGATGTGTCGACAACGCCACGCGGAGCCTTAGTTTCATATTGGTGTGTCGATAGCCTATTGCCAAAAGGCCTGTGTGGAGTTCCTACATATGTTATTATTATTGTGTTTAAGCTCCAGTAAATAAACTACAGCTAAACAAAGCCTCAACAAATGCATAGGGAACCAGGGAACATGCATAGTGTCATTTGAATTAGAATGATAAGTGGATGGATACAACAAATCCTAATTCACCTTTAGCATGCTACACTTCCTTTTATAAACAAGCCTTATTTTTCCATGCGGCTTGCGCCTCCGCTGCTTTGGAGGAGCTCCGAGGGTCACAGGTTTCCTGTAGGTCACATCCAGTGGTGACAAGTCAGGAGATTTCTATTCCCATGGTCTCTCCCAGAACCTTTCGGGGTGTTATTAATGGATCGGATAATACCCACCTCCCGTGATCGACAGCTGTCACTTGGGGGCTTGTGACCTTTCGCTGCTGGGCCCAGGTGGGGTGGGGTGGAGTGCATGTGTTACCAAGCTGTGCGTGTGACCGAGACAGAGCGCCTCTGTGTGTGTGTGTGTGTGTGTGTGTGTGTGTGTGTGTGTGTGCTTTTTTAAAGAGGATTTACAGAGGTAGAACCTGCACCCTGTAACTCACCCATAGCAGTCAGAGTAGATATGACAAGGTTATCTGGCCCGTCTGATAGCCAGCTAAACCCGCGTGCCAGTACATCCGGGGCTCAGTGAAGGCCACTGATCCATACGTCTACAGCGAAGGTTACCTCCACGTGTTTCCTGCGGATAGCCTTGTTGTGTCAGAACAACTATGTACCGTCAACTATCCCACTTCCCCAAGCAGAATCCAATGCTAAGCCTGAGGACCTGGTGTTCAATGAGTCTGTGGAATCCGATCCCAAGATGTTGCTCATTGATGGATATGATGCTATTGATTCTCAATAATCTCTGCGGTATAAAAGCCTGAACATAAGACAACCCTCTTGTTTCTCTTTCGCTGCCAGAGGGAATATTATTAGCAATCAGCTTCGTGGCTCTCAGAGAAATAAAGAGAAAAAAGGAGTTGTGCAAAGGGCCTCCTGCATGAGGGGTCTGATTGTTAACAGATGCTTTATTACTTAGGTATGACTTCAAACATTATTTTCAAATACTTTCGGTTGCTTGGGTTTATTCAGATTTAGCCAAATTTCCTCTGAACATTTGGACGGTATTTCTTTTCTTTTTTTAAATCTTCTAAACTGTTACAACGGTGATTTATTCTTAGGTTAAAAAACAAAATACATAATACCCTGCATTAGGTCGTCTCTGAAATTCATCGCTTTCAAACAACAAACAACATGAAAACAACCTCTTATCTTCTCCTTCCTGCTCCCGTGTTTTAGCGGCTTCCTGGAGATTGTATTCTCACCTTCACAGGTTTATTTCAGCACAAAAAAAGCTGAGTGTTGCATGTTAATTATATACACAAGCTTATGTTTGGTTTGGGGTCTGAGCTTGAAGTATTGATAGCGCACTATGGAGTTGTATTCGCAGGGACCGGATTAGCCGTCGCGAGTGTTGTGATTTGATTTGAAATATGCGCCTCATGTTCAACACTGCATTTCTGTTTTGCACCTCTCCCTGCTTTGCATATCTTGTGTATGCCAGCCCGGCCGCACGCCTGTAATATTTGTCTTGCTGCCTTTGAGATATAATAATATGCACTGGTTCTTATTTAGCTCAGAGGCTTTCTATTTAGAAATTAGGAGCTTGAAACGCATTCAGATTCAAGACTCCTGTCACTCGCCTATCATAACAAACATAAACAGTCATTTGCATTTCTGAATTAAACTTATTGGAACTTTCATTGTAAAGTAGAAAGCACCGACAAAACTGAATTTGCAATTATTTCTGCCCGATCCATGTATGAAGGCAGCAAAATTGGATTTTGAACTTTTGTTTTGCCATTTAGAGATCCAGTGCGATTTACAACGTCTTCGCTTTTCTAATCCGGCTCCTGCTGCTTAACTTTTGGAGCTGCAGGACTTCCTGTTTGAAGGTCAGGTGGGGGGAAGGAAGTCGATGAGGTTTGTGCAGGGAAGGCTTTTCATTCCCGGCTGTCAGCCGGTCTTCAGAATGAAAGAGAAGAATGAGTTGCGTTTAACCCCGACCTGGATACTGTTACCGCCTTCTGAGGTGGGCCCTGGAGAAACACGCTCCGATCAAAGGGGCAGATTAAGGATCACATTTTAAAGGGATATTTGAGTTATTTGCTAGCAGAGTCATATCCCACGGTCAGACGACCGACAGCGAGCCGGCAACTTGTAACACTCATGAAGGAACTTCTATACGACATGCAAAAACCGATCAATTAGTTTAAAACCACACCGCTTAGTGCCTCTAACCCGGTTTCTTGTGATTGACAACCCTGTGCTGTCTGCAGAGGCCACAGTGTGGAGCGATGCACCATTTTCACCAAACAAAATAATATAAATATGAAGATATTCAAGCATTTCATACCATTTTGTGATTTTTTTGGTTTTAGATAGACATAAAATGCAGCTAGCTGCCACTATGTCCTCCAGCATAGCAAATACTATTATATGGGGATTTTACCTTGGTGGAAGCCATCTCCTGATATTCAGATGACCTCTAGATGCGGTCTTTTCAACTCTTACCTTGTGAAATTGGTTCCAGGGACCACGTAAATGGAAGCAAATTGAGTTGAAATTAGCTGACAGCCTTCCGTTTATTTTTTGTTCTTCTTGTTCCGCACCAAATGCGGAACAGGGGCAGTGCGTTGGAGGACGACTACACTCAAACTAATCAGTATCTTCCATCTGAAAGCCACCCAGTCAAACATGTGCATAGCTGGAAAGACATCAAACAATGCTGCTGTACCCAGGAGTTCTCATCGCTTTGTTTACTGTACATCCCTCTGTGCCGTCATTACAACACAGCTTTTTAGTCAAATAGAAGACGGTTCCTTTAGACCCAGTCAGCTAATTAGAGACACTAAGGAGCCCTTCGGTTGATGTGTGTAGGCTCTCCTTCTTTAGAGGTGGTCCACATGATTGCGATCGCCAGTTACTGTACATTATAGTTTTGTATCTTGAACTCTTTTTGTTTTATACTTCATGTGTTTACACACATGTGCACTCTCTTTATGCCATTATAAAGTCGTTCGCCCATGACTCGCCAAAGCTTTCAAAGCTGCACTCTTGTTTACCCACCGCAGTTAATAAGAAGAGGCTGCAGCTGGATAAACAGACCAGGTAATACGCCTCTCTCTGATAGACCGTTGGTAATGGAGCCCTAATGGGAAGGTCACTGGGACTGTAAAAGCGGGAATGAGTCAGACCTGAGCTCATAAACCCTTTGGAGATACAAGGACCCCTGGTTGCCGGGGGCGTCCAAAGATCCTGCCCGTTCGGCCATATCGTGTTTTACTGTTCCTTTACGGGATCACGGTACAACAAGAGCTCGTTTGACAATTTACTACCAACCTCCACGTTATTAGAGCTGGCAGCACCAGCGGTGTTTTGACAATGCTGTCAGACTCCATAAAACTGGAGGGCACCAATAGAAATAAAGCATCCATTCATGATCAGTTGTGTTAAAGCCTCACGTAAAGCAAAAGTCAATATCGTTTTTCACCCTAAAACCTGTATGAATCCTGCTCTTATTCCGAGTTTACATGAAAATAGTGTTTTCTTTTTCAGTTGTTTGGTTTCACCTTATTAAATAAGTTAGACCCTGCAAAATAGAATGACCTCATTTCTCGACAGGCAGCCGACAAGTCAACCCCTCCATCTGCCGAGGGACCGGGGGGGTTTTGGGTGACTGGCGTTGGATGCTGCGTTTCAGAACGACAACCTGACAGGTGCCAGGCTCGATGGGATTTGTGGGAAGCGAGCGTGAAACAAAGCATCACCTTTGAAAAGCGCAATTTGATTGACTGCTGCTCCCATTACCCAGTCGGGTTTCTAAAGCTCCTTAGAGCATGGGCGAGGAAGAGTCAGAGAGACACCGAGAGGAAGAGGTGGGGTGTGGGAGCAAGGGGGGGGGGGAAGAGATATGAAGCTCAGTGGTGCAAAGCCCTTGAAGTCCTCTGCGAACTCAGCAGCTCCAGAGAGGCTGGCAGGCAGCGATGAGAGAGAAAGAACCCAAAGAGTCCTCACCTGCAGAAACACTCACCCTGGTGTTCCCCCACTAATATTCAGTCAGAATCTCCACTTTGCATGGTCTTGAAATTGGATTATGAGGTAGCTGATGCATTTTCCGCAGCTGATAAAAGGTCAGGCTTTTCATCTCAGGAGTGAGTTTGCGAGGCGCCCCCACCCTCGCTCCCACCACCTCGCCACTCTGGAGCGCCAAGACGTCGACTCGGAAGGTTGTACATGTTAATCTGGTGTGAGACTCGTCCACAGACTGATGGAGCTTTCATCCTCACTATGGTTCGGATCGTCATCCCTTAGAACAAGTCATTTTGTCTGGTTTCTTCTGGACCCCGTCAGGTTTTGAGACCGTCACCGTGCCGTTCCAACGGGGATACCTAATCATTCGGTTCCATCTGTGCCGCCTCCTTTGAAAAGACCATCGGATGACGCGATTAGTTGGTAATGCAGAAGGGGAGTGCGTTCTTACAACCCTCGATCAGACTCTTTTTGTTTTTTTAAATCGTTGGCTGTCCCTTATTCGGCCTCTGTAATTAACTCCACAATCAACAATCACTCTCTGTGAATTGTATAGTTTGTATTTTCATTTAGATGCAATCAAAGTGAGATTAACAACAATTTCTGACTGCAACATCTGTAGCTTTGATTAAATCCCACCTCTCAATAATTCATTGGTAAACAAATGAATCTTTTACGAACCCTGCATCTGCGTGAAGACTTTAATAACAGCTCGTAAGTCTCTAATAGCGTTTTTCTTGTAGTTCTCCAGGGAGTAAAATTGATATGTCTAGCATCAAGGAGCAGTTCGCTTTAATGCGACACGTACATTAGTGGTAACTAATTACTTTTTACTCACTCATTGGTATCTCTGTTATTCCAGAGTGTTTCGTCTGGCGTATCCAGTCCCTCCCCCTCCTGTGGGCTGCCAAGCTAAACACAACTTCCAGACGACGCAGACGGTGTTGCGTTTTGTTCCCAGGGCCATGGCAGCATGTTTCGGCGCTGCCTTTTGTTTGTCTCCGACATCCACCGGCGTTTTTCCATTACTCCCTCCGAGTGTCCTTGCGTGGGTGTGAAATTAGTGTCACAGTGAATGCGTGGCACAGAGCTTTCTCCCGCTCCTAATTGAGAATAGGAAGAAAAAAAAAGGACAACGAGGCGGTGGGAAGAGTTCATCTGGGATGTTCGCCCCTGCCGGTGTAATGAATGAGGCCGGGTGAATCCTCAGGGTTTAGCCTGCTGGACGTCCTCTGCACCTGCTAAACCAGTGTAGGCGACGCTTCAGGCCCCATGTAAACCCTGCGGATAGGTTGCGAAATGAGGACGCAGGTCTCACACCGACTTTTGCCCTTTCCTCCCAGCTTGCTTTGCTCTGTGGCGACAGTGCAAGAGGCCTACTGCACCAAATGCACATCAGCCTTATCGCAGGGGTTCTACACTGATAGCAACGTGTATCTCCCAGGCAAAGCAAGTTATTTTTCTGGTCTGCTTTCATTTTTTATGAATTTCGGAGAGGGCCCTGTGGGATGGATGTGATGAGCTGGAGCACACAGACGGCAATTTATCCTCCGTTTGTACCATTACGTTCATTTAAGAAAGCAAACAGCCTGAAAGCAGATGGAGAGAGGGGGAGATATAGACCCACCTCGCCTTCAACCCTACATCAAGTGGATCATGCTGATTGAAGTTGCATGTACAGTATGTATTCTATCAACATCCCTCAAATGGGAAGCCTGGAAGGCATGCATACAGTACTTAATGAATTTAAAGATGAAGGGAAAGGGGAGCATGCCATTTAGAGCAGGCATGCCCCAGCAGACAAAATGGGGATCGGAGAAGGGGGGGTATATGGCCGAGGGGTGCCGAAGCATCGTGCGCTGATCGGCGCCGGAGGGCATCTGGTCCCCGGCAATCAGCAGCTGCAAATAGACAGTTAATCCCCCCTCAAGTCTCCTGTAGGCTGCCGATGCTGACACCGCAACTGGCTGAGGAGTTATCAAAATACACAAATTAACAAGCACATTTTTCCTACACAATTTAGAGAGAACGCAATGATTTTGTTTGGAAAACGTCGCAGCGACTAATGGGGAGAAAACATGTTGTTAGCAAATGTGTGACGTGCTTTTCTCTGAATTCGGGCACTGAGAAACCTCTTGTGATTGAATAACACACCCCGTGGTGCTCCTGTTACGTGAATATGTGGCTCCTTTGTGAGAAACTCTGCTTTTCACATGATATGTAACCCACTTTCATAAACTAATCACGGATTCTCTCCGCTAGCAAGGCGTCACTGTGTTGAACTCTGCCGGCCGCCGCTCTCACACGGCGGCGCCAGGAATAGATCAGGTGTGGAAAGCGATTTAGAGGCAGGTGACTTGCACTATGTACCGTGGCGGCAAGCAGATGACTCTCACGCCTCCTCGCGTTGCTTTCATCTTCAGTTACGCCGAGGGTAAATACACACATGCATAAGAAAGTGACCTCAGAGCAGCAGGCAGGGACAGTAACTGCTGTATTCTTGCCTTCTGTGCTCTGCTGTTTGCCAGCCAGCGAAGTGATCGGGAACTTCATAGTGAAAGAGAGTGTTTAGGGCCTCCTTTCTCTATGGACATACAACTTGTAGAGCAAAAACTGAAATGCAACTGTAGAGCAATAGAAGGCACCATAGTACTGCATATTTAGGGAAAATGGTGAGTACAAAAGAAAGGATAATATCACTTTGTTATTGAATCAAGTCAATATTAGGCCAATGATGGAGGTTGCTTCCTGACTCTTCATTTTAACAGGAGAAACAGGTTGTAGGTGGAAGAATCCAAGCTCCCAGACAGTGGCATCGAACTTGAAAACCTGCACGAAAATACTGAAATTGAAAAAAATATAGAAAATATAGCCATCAACAATTATAGTCATGTAACTTTTGTTCATTGTAACAGATGACTCGACCCAACCACACCATATTACAAATATATCCAATAAACTGCAAGCCTCTCTCACTCAATTGCATCTTCTCGTTTCATCTCCTCGCCTGCATCAGGCTCTCTGCCCTCAGATGCTACAGGGTACTGTGGTTCAGTTTGTTTTAGATGATGTCATCTGTTTACAATGCAAGATATCAAGGATTGGTAGTTTATTGATGTATAATCTTCCTGACTTGCACTTTCACGTACATTAGAAATTGGACAAAGCACATTAATGGTATTTTGCTGGTATGGTGGAATTTAAAATATGAGCACAGAAAAAAACAAAACAGCGATTGGCATCTGTGTAATTTAAACAGTGGTTCAGATATCATCTTTAACCACCAGTATGTTACAATACAATTATTCTTAAAAAAACTTCAACCATAACCTCTTATGGTCGTCCCTTCATTGTAATGACAGAACCCACAGATTCTTGCTCTTAGAAATAGTCAAAATCCATAACATTATTAATGGACGAGGCCACTAAATAGTATAGGCAGAAGAGATTCAGGCCTAAAAGTTTAGTGCTAACCAGTGGCTCCTGCATCAATTACCAGACCGTGTCCTCAACACTACTTTCTAAGTGGTCGCCGGGGTACGGCTGTATCAAGAAGTTAGTCCATTCTAATCGAAAAGCCAGCCGGTGTGTACAAGGCACATAATTAAATTTACCTTGCCCACATCTGAGCCGGCGAGCATGTGCACTCAACACCGAACGGCATTAGTTCTCTCTATTTTAAGAGCAGTATCCATATTCCTTTGTCAGAACACGCCATTGTCGATCCAATCCCCGTGCCTTGAACAAGCTCCCAGCGGCAAATCGGATCTCGGTGAGAGCCTTTGTAATTACAGGGAGCTGAATGGGTGAATACGTCCCAAATCCGCAAGACCATCCAGCGGCACATTCCATCTGTCTTAAGCCCCGCTTCCAACATTCGCCATCAACTCACGAGGAGGTGTTGGAATAGTTCAGAACCACCTTTTTTCTGCTCTTTATACGGGAATTATTTGAAGTCTTTTAAAAGTTTTGGACACAAATTTGTCTTTACCGTGTCGTGAAAAATGAAGGCCTTTCATATAAATTCTGGAGAACTAATAGTTCTGGTATAATGGGATTCTGTTCTAATTTAACATGTTGATAACATTTCTGTGTGGATGAATAATCATTGGCGATTGTAGACATGCATATTAATTATAGACAGCTACAGTATACTATGAAGAAGCGGTGTCACATCAAATGAAAGTTCATGAAATGCAGGGAGAACAAATTTAATTCTGAAAACTATGTGACAAACCATCACCTAAAATACAAACAATGTTCATGTTTGTACATTATACAACGGGACATTTTTAGTTTGGGTTTCATGTTTCACCTCTGGCTTCATATTGTTGGACAGCCAGAGAACTTGCATGTCAGCAGAGGGAATAACCTGCAGCCAGGCGGTGAACATGGGGCTCATTCCTTGACTATTACCCCGTCATCTCACACAGGTAGGATATAATTAAACCAGAATATACCAAGGGAAGCCCGGGGGCTTCTCCCTGCGTTTCTTCCCCCAGTACAGGCTGTGCCGGGTCCAGGGCTCGGCTGTAGGTCCCCTCCAGCAAAATGGGACAAGTGCTCGGTTAGGTCCCCTGAGCCGGACCTGTTTGAGCTCACTGTTGGACCTAATAAAAGTCCATGGGGGCCTCTAGACATCTCTAATGCCATCAGCATGCCTGTAAAAATGCTCTTAGCCCCTCGCAGCAGCGTAATGGCAGCACATGGCCTCGTTGGTCCGCTGTAATGGGCTCCATGATGTCATCACGGTTCATCACGGAGCCAACGGTCTTAGAGCCGGGCCGTTTTTCGAAGAAAAGCCATCATATTGGAGCCATCATATATCGCTGTGATTGGTGGGGTTTGTTTGTGCCAGAAGAAATTACTGGGGAAGTTAATAACCAAAGGCTTTTAACCTAGTCAGCCTTATTGAATTGGTCCACTGATTGGACCGAACGCTGTGGAGGTCTCTAGCAATAAGCTCAGCTTTTCCTCTCCCTTGCCCGCTCCGATTTTTTCCAGCCTGGAGTTACACACCGAAGATCCAGCTTTACATTAATTAAACCGTGTGTTGAGTATGGTTTCGAACATATCCTGTTGAGGAGCAATGTTTAACTTCCAGATATCAGATGCCAATACTTATTTCATCTGCTCATACCTGGGAGAGTGTAACATATCCGTGTTATTGTTGGTTATTACCACTTGAAAACACTCATCGATCCAGCGTCCCTTAGCTGCTCAGCCTCTACCGCTGATGGTCTGTAAGCGCCCCGGTGAGAGATGCCATCCCAGAAACACTTGTCTTCTCGGCCGTGATTAAACATAAAGAATAATCCCCATCCTGCAGTTATATGGTCGTCATTAAAGGCTCACTGCCGGGCCGACCTGCAGTCGCTTCCACCCGGGGTAATGGCCATGTTTTAGTGATAGTCGGGGACGTCAATTAACATCCACATTGCTTTTATGACCTCTGTCGGAAGTTGTGGTTTATCCATTGCATAAAGCCTGTGATTTCAAAGCGGTTTATGGCGGGAGTATTGTGTTTGTGTTGCGCCGTGCGCGTACGGGAGCAGACGTCTGTTCCCGCTCTCGCATCTGTCATTTATTAATAATGTATGACAAACGGACTGAGAGATGATTGTGCAGGATGACTTTAATAGAGCGCCTGATAGTGGGGCTTAAGAGTCCTGACTGGAAACAGAGCGGTTCTCGGACAATGAAGCTGACCGTGGCAGGAAAAAAAAAAAAACGAGTACGGTTACATCCGTACAATTAGTTCCTGGTGTACTGAGGTAATGCCCGTTCAAATGCGGGCCTCATGTGTAATTATGGTATTTAGGTTGCACCCCTCCACAGGGAGGTCAGAGGTCAGGGACAGCTGTAAAACAACACCTCGAGACCAAGTAAGTGCTCACTGGGGTTCAGACATGGTCAGTTTGAAGTCATTTTCAAGTCTTTATTTGAAGAGTTATAGTGGAGCAGTCGTTGGCAATGAAATGCTGGTTCTCCCTCCAACTACGTTACTACAAAGCGTATGGGAAAAAAACATGCGTCATCTTCCCCACAATGATTTAAAGGGAGAAAACGCTGGTTTTGTACGTTTTTTTTCTTCCATACAATTTATCTTATGGTTAACATTCCTGCTGTCTGAGCGCTTTATCTCAAACATATCTTGTTTTATGTAAATCCCTGTTGGTGCCAGTGAGATTATAAAACAATTCACACGATGGAAATTGACTCGTTCATTTCATCACTGTGACTTTTCTGGTGTCAAAGCTTTGCTATTGTCATAAATAAGTTGTATTAAAAAGTCTCCTTGTTTAATTTAAAGAAGATCCCAAACCAGAAAGTTAAAATTGAGCTTCCACACGGTACCCTCTCATCAACCCGAGGCTCGACCTATATGTTCTGCAGCTCATATGACCTTAATATGAATACCAGACCCTATTGTCCTTGATCTCGAAAGAATCCGCAACTCCTTGGCTTTAAAAAAAATAAAAGTATATTTATTATCTATTTTCTGCATAAATATGATCAAAAGTCAAGAGTCTGATCAAAAAATGACTAATCGATCGCTTCCCGAGTTTTTTGAATTGTGTTTTTGGTGCCTTCCCATCATGCCACAGAGTACTACTGCACCTCTTTAGAAAGATTAAGACCTAAATCATCCAAATCTGCAATAATAATCACAATAACTTGTTCAAGCCTTTCCAGTCCAAAAGTCACGTTTTTCAGTTCAGAAATAGAAAAATTAGCAACTTTGTTTTTTAAAACTCACTTCCTCATTTTCTAAAAATCTGTAAAAAAAAAAGCTCCGGGAGGATAGAGGCACTCCACTGATCCGCTGTCTGTAGTAGTATAACTGCTACTGCCACTAATACTACACGAGTACTGCAGGCGGTACGCACATCTTTGTGGTGCCATCTGTTGCTCTGAAGCGCTCTGTAGTCTGACTAAAATAGCCCTAATGACGGCAGGGTTATTGTCTGGAGGCTTGTGAGTGGGTGGAGTTACAAATATGTGAGCTTTTAAGAAACAAGGGAGGTTAAAATGAAATATGCATAGTTGTGCAGGGGAATTAGAGGATCCACTGTTTTCACAACGCACTACAAGTCAGTGTATCCCTGCTTCTGACAAGCTCATATATGCAATGACTTTAAAATCAGTGCGTCTCAATTATTAATCTCTTATTGATCCGTTTAGTAGATAAGAAAAGAAGCGCCTGTTTGACGATCTATAATACGGCCAACGGTTTGTGTTGTCACGCGATTCTAAATCTTCCCCTGTTGGGACGAGACGAGCCGTCTGCTGGAGGATCATGTATAAACTCTTGTTATGGCTGTTGTCTCACGATGCGTCTTCATAATCACAGTAAATCTCAGCAGACATCTGTTTCACAGCAGAGCCTGAGTCATGGATACCGCGAGGCGCTACATTGTTAAAGCGTATATCACTGCGGAGGGATTCTCTCCGTCTGGTGAGATCATAAACTGCGAGATGGAGAGGTTAGAGATTTCGTCATGGGCCGCGGTGCTTTCATCTTTATCACGACAGGTCGATATTCATGTTAGTCTGTAACAAATTCCACTTCTTATTATGTGTGCCACCATCTCTCTCTATAAAAACCCGTCTGTTCTTCACTGCAAAACGAACAAAACTTGATTTCATTGCTGTTATCAGTAATTCCTCGGAATGTTCTCTCCATAATTTTTCGCCTCTTACGAAATTCTTTGCACTTTCCGACGGACCGAGAGCATCGTAAATTGATAGCACCAGCTACAACTCTGGGGCAAAAAGTGATTTATAAAAGTGATTTAAGACGAGTGGGATGCATTTGTCTCTTGGAAGTAACATGTCTTACTGCACAAAGATATTGGGAGTGCGACCAGAATATAGAAAAGACAGCTCCAGTGAAGAAGAGATGGTAAATTCATATGTATTTTGCGTTAAATTATGATGTGGAGAAGAGCCTACAGTTGTTCACTTCTCGTATTCTGCTTCATTAATGCCCCCTTCTCCACATCTAGTCACCTTCTTTTTCTCCCTTTTTCCTGTTGCGTCTCCCTCGTCTTTCCTCCCCATGCCAGGGAAACTGAACGAGCCTCGGCTACCGGAGCCATAATAAGCATGTTCACTAAAGCCCGATTCATCGGAACAAAGAGCGGCAGAGAGAGCGAGGGAGAAGGATGGATGGCAAGGGGGAGAGAGGGAGAATAAGAGAGAGGGAGGGAGATGCTGGAGTGTACCCTTGAATGGCTTTGTACTGTAAACCCCTGCAGCCTCCTCCTCCTCTGGCTGTATTTTTCCTAATAGCCTCTTGGGCTATTTCTGGGTCCCTTTTTAAATGGGAGATGGGTGGGAGTGAATGCAGCGGAGGGTTGGTAGTGTGTGTGTGTGTGTGTGTGTGTGTGTGTGTGTGTGTGTGTGTGTGTGTGGTGTTAGGGAGGGGGTATTTGGCCCTGCAAAGGCAGTGTGTGAGAGTAGGGTCTCTCTGTTGCCAGTGGAGACAAGGAAAGAGACGCATACACACACACACACACACACACACACACACACACACACACACACACACACACACACACACACACACACACACACACACACAAACCCTGAATGTGGAACCTCCAAAGCTGATTAGTCAAACTTGTGATTTTCCAATTTCAAACCCGCGACACAAATCCCGCACTTAATATTCATGCAGAAAGTCGTCTGGGCCCCCGCGCTGTCCCACGCTGCCGTAGGGCCGCGGGTTGGGTAGTGGGTGAGGGGTCGGGGGCGGGGGGGGGCGTCGCGGGTGAGGAGGGAGTGGGGGGGGGTCGGGTTGGTTGCCTTTTAATCAGCTTAGTTAAAAGGATGGAGATGAGGAAAAAGAGGAGGGTGACAGGGAAAGTGAAAAGAGAAAGTGGTGTTTTGGGTTGGTCTCATTGGTGTCTCTCAGCAGCACACACACACACACACACACACACACACACACACACACGCACACACACACACACACACACACACACACACACACACACAGGGGGGAACTTCTTATCTGTGCGGTGCAGAGTTACCCAGTAATCACACACCCACCTCTCATGTCTCATTCGATCTGCTGGCCCGGAGGTGGCCAAAACAAACAGACAAACAAAATGTCTGTTTTTTTTCTAATGAAATAGTTCACGGCACGTCTTTCACCGTCTGCGTCTGCGCTTGTGGCCCCGCTCACGCTCTCGTCAGACAGCACACACATCATAAACAGGATTAGGGCCGCGTCTGACAGACGTCGTCTCTGTTTTAGCGAGAGTGACTTCAGCGGTGCCAGTGTGTGTGTGACTCCTCCGTCTGTGTCTTTTAACCTTGTAATCGGGATGGCGTGCCGAGTCATCGCCACTTTGCCCCCACGCAGGCGGGTTTGCATGCCACAGGTACTCTTACTGGGAACCAAACAGCCCATGAATGAGCCATGCAAACATGACTGAAGCATCTGATGCCAAATAGCTAAACAGTGATGAGTTCAGGGGTCTGTCTGAACTATTGTAATGCTGGCTACATGTATTTACATTATTCTTGCTCCATGTTAGGTTGAGCAGTGTGCTCTTTTGGCTTGCTGGTAGTGGGCGGGGCTTATTAATTACCACCGCATCGTGTCATCTCAATGTAAGGGCCACCTTTGGAGGGCACTTCATCACATTTTCTCCACTTGAAGGCACCATAGTGACCTTCATTTTGTTTTCTCTACTGGATGGGCACCCTAGATGTTATGTTTTCTCCATTGTAAAGCACCCTAGGTGGCTCTTTGTCACGTTTTCTCCATTTTAAAGCACCCTAGATGGTTCCTTGTCATGTTTTCTCCATTTTAAAGCACCCTAGATGGTTCCTTGTCATGTTTTCTCCATTTTAAAGCACCCTAGATGGTTCCTTGTCATGTTTTCTCCATTTTAAAGCACCCTAGATGGCCATTCATCATGTTTTCTTTACTGGAAGGGCACCCTAGATGGCACTGCATCATGTTTCCTCCATTTAAAAGCACCCTATAGGGCACATTATCATGTTTTCTCCACTGGAAGGGCGTTTTTTCATATTGTATCTGAACACTTTACCTTATTTAACTTTTCATAAGCACCCACTGAAGCGGGAGCGAGGGAGAATGATGAGCAGACACCACAGGGAAGACACAGCTGGAGAGATATAAACACAGAGAGAGTCGATGAATGAGCTCTTTTTTTTATCGGAAAAAAAGCGAAATTGCAAAAGAAGAAAGAGGCAGGGAACCAAACAGAGGTGGACAAAAAGACACAGATTAACCCAGAAGGAGAGAACACAGGGAGGCGAGCGGACCTCCACCTCCCAGAGAGCCAGAGTGATTGCAGCGAGGAGCGCCTCGGCCCTCCCGCACCTCCCCGCCGAGGCCACCGCCGTAGACTCCCATCCCATCATTCATCCGGACATAGCGGAGCGGTGCAAGATGTTTCCAGTCCCCAACACACTCCATAACTCAGCCCCTCTTCTCCAGAGAGACGCTCCTTAAACACCACCTCCCCTCCGCCTCGCTCTCATCACTCCCATCAGTCCGTCCTTAAAACAACCATCGGAGACGTGGGAAGCGGCGGCCGGCAGCATAACTCTCCACGTATCTCCCAGCCTCATCCCTGCAGAAAGAATGTGGCAGACATGCGGACGAAGCTGTTCCTCTGGGAGACTTCAGGAAAAATGGCAGCAATAGAGTCTACAGGGGCTATGATTCACCAGGCGGGCTCCACGATGCTGTGACACGGTTATTAGCCATATAAACTAGAGCTGTCACCGTGTCATTATTGCTCACATCCGTGTGAGAGCATCCTTTTTTATTTGCTTATTTCTTTTTAACCTGCTCCGGGGCCCCACTGCTGATTATTCTCTGTTTGTTTCACAGCAGTGCGATTGATGCCTCTGGCCAAATGTGTTTGCTTTCCTTTTGTGGCGGTTTGGCTTTTTTCCCCCCCCCACTATCTGTGTGAGAGTAGACACACACACACACACTGACACATTGTACAGGACGTAGATGTTAATTAGGTGGCCGTGTGCCTGCGGTGTGTTGACAGCAAGCACACACAGCGGAGGAGCCCTTCATGTGTCCACTCCGTTTCCTCCGGGTTCACAACTGCTCACACAGCGTCGCATCATTTATTGATGAAGACGCAGTTAATTATCTCACACATCTGTGTTTATAAGTCTAGACTGCCTGTCAACGTGATTGAGGAGCTCAGGTTAATGAAAGGGACGGGTGCACGACAACATTTCAAAAAGTAGCCACAATGTTGTTGTTTTTGATCTCATTAACACTTTGCTGATAACTTAGACTTCACTTGGCTTGCATGTGATTCTTAATATCAAACAATACAAAAAAGCATCACAGAATTAGTTATGTGATGTGAGGAGGCAGAGTTTTTACACAAAATAGTCCTCCATCATCCAACCAGCATCACATTGGGCTTGAAGCATCACATCTTAACCAATATTAGGAACTAAAAATGAGGATCTCTCGGCCTGAACACTTTTTTTCTAATCCCATTAGACTTCCACAAGTCTAATGTACCCTTTACATTTTGGTGGCTGATGATGTCTTTTGTTTGAAATGTTTTGCAGATAACAAGGAGATGTGTCATCAGGTTAATACATGGCGCACACATAATATTGAGCCACCCATCTCAAATTTTAATTGCCAGCATTTTTAATTGGCTCCGCAGAATCATAGACCAACGGCTTCTTTTCTGACCTTTGAAACAGTTTGTGCTGCAAAAAATGAGGAATTTCACCCACAAATGGCAACAGTTCCTCCAATCGCCTTGTTGATGCCTTGAAACTTGGAATTAAGAAAATGACATTGCAAAATGACAGAGGACATAACATTTGCATGTGCTGGGTGTGTCGCCTGCTGTGCTGAGCCAGTGAACGTAACAAAAGGGCGTCATTTAGTTGAGCAAAGAGGTGGAATTTGTACTGTCTGAATTATTACTCTCCATGTTTAGGATGCCAGAGTGTGATTTATTCAACAGGATTATTTTGAACCCCGTATCTTGCCTATAGCTGCCATCTTTAAAGAACCCAGCCATGTTTTTACTGAAATATTGTGTATCCATTCGTGTCGTGACGGTATCTAAATGCACCACATCAGGAACAAGTCTCCCCTCCAGGTATGGGAATCTATTTCATGAGCTGAGTAGCAGTGAGGTCAGGGTCTCTGTGGCTGGAGAGATAAATAGAGTGTTAGTCAGTGTTTACACCTGGGTCAGAGTGATATATGTCTCCCCAGGTTAAGAGAGACCCGGAGATCTCATTCTACCTACTCATCTGCAGTCAAACAGCAGCCCATCATTCCAGAGATATGACCGGGAGTTATGGGCTGTGGGTTTGATGTATGCTGAACAGAGAGGAGACGGGACACGAGAGGAGATTTATGAACAGGCACATGTGATGTCACAATGTCTGCTTATCGATTTTTGTCATATTCAATTTTTAAGTTTAAAATGCTTCTATCAACCGAAGCTCATGTTTATTGGATACATTGTAGCTCTTTGAGAATATACCGAATGTCGACAATGTGTCACACACCTGACAGCCCAAGTTGATGTTGCATTATCACAACCAGAGGACCAAAGCAATATGATGGACAAAAGCAGGACGTGTCGTGCAGTCCACACATAAATTAAGCCCGTCTCATGTTCTTCAGTTCAAACATTTTGAAAAACGAATCCTCTCTCAAAAGTTAAATAAAAAGAGAAAAATCAGTACTCCCACCATGGCTGCATGGAGATGTTAGCATCGGACAGAAACATCTCCCATTAAACAGTTACACGTGTTAAATACTTCTCTGATGTCAGTGTTAAACATCATTAAATGATCGCAAGCATCGGATAGACATCAGTAAATATGATAATCTACCAAATAGATCTCACCGTACATTAACATTGCATGCGATATAAATACACCATCATTTCAGTTGCACTTAAATTGAGTGGTTTATTTAATAATAAGGTACCATTTAATAAAGCTTGATTCCAGTAATTATGACGAACAGTTAAACAGCTGTGTTGATTATTATTCAGTGGTTTTCGGGATTACTATCAATAATGAACACTTATTAACTTGAGGTAAGGTGGAAAACATCTCACCAAATAGAATAAAGAGGCAAAATGAAACCAAACAGAGTGCACTGTAAATGGAAACATGGTCTTTATTTTGCAAAAGTACAAATATTTTGAATTTGTGGCAAAGCTCTGTGGAATTTTGGCTCCAAAATATTACTGAAGCGTGAGTGAGAGTTTAGGTAGAAGTGCATTACAAATTGAGATACAGCAACAGGAGCATCCTCACATGCATCAGTGACTCCAACATGGAATCATCCGGTCAGGTGAACACTTTGGGTCCAGTTCATTTTGATGTTTGAACCTCCGTTCTAAACGGGTCCTGCACACAAGAACCTTTTCCAGGGCTGGTTTCAGGACTTTTTTCTCCTCTTCATCTCTAGCAACCCCTCATCTTTCTCTCTCCCTGTATCACTCTCTCTTTCCTTCTGACTTCCTCCTTCACATTCTCGGACAGTCGCACACTTCCATGCAGGGCGGCTTAGGCGCCCTGAGGAGTCGCTGTCAATCACCCATCAGGCTCCCAGGTCAATTTGCCAGGTTGCCAAATGTGTCATATCAGTGTGCTCCCCGGTGTCAAGAGCCCTCATTATAGGCCAAAGGCTAAACCAAGGAAGTGAACGAGGCTTTCCTCTTCATTATTTCCAGTCCCCCGTGACCCTCTAACCTCTTTGTGCTCTCTCTGCCCCTCGCCGCCGCCATCCCCCATACCTGGCCACAACAACGGTGCAACCTTTAACCAACCATACCGGCACGACCCTGTTTCCCTGCAGGCCGACCTCCTCTCCTCCTAAATCTCTTCCCCCTCCTTTCTCTTTTCTCTCACCCCTCCAAGGCGCCCTGAGGAGCTATAGTGAGGAAGAGAAGTGCTGGACAAGGGGCCTCAGAGTAGTGTTTTCCCACAATGCACTCTGCATGGTGCCCACAGCTTCCTGTCGTTAAGTGTCAGAGAGATAGGGAACTAACTTGGTGCTTTGTCAGATGCTGAAAAGCTCAGCCAGCAAAAAAAAAGGTGATTTCGTGAGCGAGTGTGTTTTTGTCCCCTGTATCAACGTGATCGGTGATCATCCCCGCAGCATGTGGCGCTTCTCGTCGTCGGCCAGGTAGCGCGACGCCGCAATCGCATCGGCAGGCAGATTTACTTCACCCCTGATTAATAATTCACAAATCAATTATCTGTCATCGGCAGCATCTGCCTGATGAATCGCTGGTAATTAGCCCGTAGGTGTAACAGAGCCGTCCTCCGTTATCTTGCCCGCCTGCGTGCAGCGGCCGGGCCGGCTGATGTGAGCTTGAGATGGCTTTCCCCGCACATTAGCCTAACACAATTAAACTAATTATTGATTTTTGTTTCGCCTCAGCGCAATTCACGGCCCAGATAGCACTCTGTAAAATAGGGCCCTGATTTCTGGGTGGATTAAAGGAGGGTGACTAGAGGCGCGTGGCGAAGGACGGCGGTAACTTTAGAGCGTTTGTTTTGAACCCCACCAGGCCGGCGGGGGCTTCATATTATATGGGACGTACATACAGAGGAGTAAACAAGGTTATCTGCAGACCTTGATGGCTTCACCTCACACACACAAAGGCTTCAGTGTTTGTTTATCGGAAAACAAATGAATCACAAACGGCATCTGTGCGTCCTTGGTGTGGGCTTAGTCACGCTTACATAACCGGTGATCAACACCACACATTAGTCATTGAATTAATGAACACAGATACAATGAAGAGGATCTCACCTGGACAGGGTCGAAGCTGCACAGTCACTGCCGGTTAAAAACACCATAGTTACGACTGAATAATGGTGGCGAGCCGAAATGTTTTGCATCAGGACTATTCATACCGGCAGAGATGTTAATTTGCTTTGCGAACTTGTTTGATAAAAGTTTCCAATAGATTTGTAAGATACTCTAAACTATTTAATGAGTTTCCTTTTTGAGAAATGACCAGATTGAATTTGAGTTACCAGTGGTACATTTAGCTCTTTTACGTGAAGGGCTTTTATTGTGAAAGGTAAGGTATTGTCAGGTTGAAAGGAGTAATAAAGTTTGGTCCTTGGTTTGGCGATTTGAGCACAGACAATACTTTTTTTTAAGTAGGTCGTAAAACATTAGGCCCAATCAAAGATTGGAGCTGGCGGCAAGTTTAGCTAACAATTCAATTCCACACGATGCAATACATTTACATTTTTTTAAGGTTTCTGCTGATGCTTTCTCACTTTCTTGTTTGTTTCACTATCCGTCTATATTGCCAGTATATAGAACAATAGCGTTAGCATGAGAACAATAAAATGTTAAAGCTAAAAATCTCACATAGGCACAGTTTCATGATTTTTAATTTAACATACTAAAGAGTCTCTCTTATCATTTACATTTTATTTGAAATGTTGAGAATGGATGTTGAGATAGACCTTTTTTTAAATAAATAAACTAATAATGGACATAAGCAAAATGTTAATAACTTGTTAAAGAAAAGTTTCTTCTGCATAAAATGCCATATAGTCTCACAATTCTAAAGATCACAATTTGTCTTGCCGTTATCAGAGCCACGTTATTTTGGCCACCTCAGTAAACCCAGTGTAATCTTATCGTGTCTAAATGTGTCACTGTTGGCACAACTACATGCAAAGGGCGACGTTTGGCCTCGCGCGCGTGAGAATGTCAAGTGGCTTAACCCAGGGCCCGTTCATCTCTGCCACCTCCCCCGTTCACCTCGACACATGCCAGAGTCGAGATGAGCGGCGCTGGGTGGATAAGCCTCGTTCAGTCCCCACATGTGGTGCTTGACCGCAACGGGAGGAGAACAAAACAGGAAGTGTGTCGGGAGAGAGTGGAAGACTAGAGAGCATTCTTAAAGCGGTGAGGAGGCGCGCTAATCCGTCCTCCCCTACCAGGTGCTGAGAGAGGAGATAACCTGGGAGACAATGGCAACAAACCGGGCCTCTCCATACGGACCTGTGTGTGAGGATGTGTGTGTGCTAAGCAGCGGGGAGGCGGCAGGCTGAGTGACCGGCTGGGTGGGTGGGGAGAGAGATGCAGTAAGAGGGATAACAAGAGTAAGTGAGAGAGAGGGAGAGCCTTTTGTCTTTGTTTTGCAGACCCAATCGGGGATTAGTGGCTCGCTGACGTCTTCTGTCACTGGCCCCACTGGGGCGGCTGCTTAGGGGGGCTCAATGAAAGTGACCGCGCCGAGAGTGACCCGCCCCGGATTACAGCCTCGTTGACTGATCCGTGTCTGAGGGCTACTGGCATGACCCCCGACGGCTGCTGAAAACTCGACTCAAAGCGCCCTAAATTAAATTACACTCAGCTACGAAGTCAGAACATGTAGTCGTTGATCATTAACACTTTGTGGCCTTAAAAAAAGGCAGAACAAATGTGTAGAAGCGATCCAGTCAGTAGCCCGCAACCACAGGCGTTGACAGGGCGTCTCCCAGTGACAGACCAGCCGTCACATGTGGGCCACCCAGCAGCCTGAACGTTTGACACTGTATACACAAATACCGTAAAAGTCGGGTTACTCCTACCTCCGGTCAGTGTCCCGCTGTAGCAAGCTAGTATCAGCGCTAGCTAGCGCTGATACTAGCTCCCCGCTCATGCTGCTAGCTCCCCGCTGCTGCTGCTACTGCCCGCGTCCCCTCTGCCCAAGTCGGGTGTCGAGCCGGGGCTGGTGGTTGTCGGTGAGCTAGGAGCACTAGCGGAAGTTAGCAGAGAGCTAGCGGAAGTTAGCGGGGGAACTAATATGAGCGCCAGCTGGCTACAGCGGGGAGCAAACGGGGACACTGACCGAAGGTAGTAGCGGCGTGTAACCCGACTTTTACGGTATGTCAAAACAAAAAATAAATATTATATCATCTTTCTTGAAAGAAGCTGCAGTATCACAAGAATGATGTTTTTCCTGACACAAAAACCTAGGAGGAATTACATTTCAGTTTGAGAATGAACAGAAAATCTGTGCAGAGGTCTCTAGCTTTAAATGAGAAGTTACTTCACTAAACGTGCTGAAAAAGTGCAAATGATGAATGTTTTGTGGAAGTATATCTATTAAACGTAATGACAGCTGTTTGAAGCTGATGTTTGAACAGTGCAGCTAACTAAATCATATCCGAGTTTCCACATATTGTAACTGTTGAGGAACTAAAGGGAGATCATATTTGCAAAAGGACTCGTGCTTAGTGATGGAAATAATAGGATATTATAATGTGCACAGCTGTGGCTCTGGCTCGCCTTTTCACTGAAAATGACAGCCCAACACCATGTGAAGGGTAGTCACATCACCCCAGATCCCTTTGTAAATACCGCCGGAAAAAAGAAACAGGCGTGTGTGTGTGATCGCGGCTTTGAAGGGGCCCGTCACATTCGATTCATTATAATAAAAAGAACCTGATAAAGGTGCAGTGTGGCACGTTTCCCCAGCTACCTCAGCGCCCCCACACAGGCATTCACATCTCTGGCAGCCCCCACTGTGACTTCTCTGTTTCATGCCTCCACCGTGTGAAAAAGTTAGCCTCTGTCTGCGGGACTCGGCACTCTATGCCTTTTTATAAGCGTAGCAGGCGGAGACCAAAGACAATGAGGCCTCTTTGTTTCTTTTTGCTTTTCATATTCTGACTTGATTTGCCGTCATCGGTGTCAGATTACAGGCCGATCACTTTTCGCTTCAACCGAGATTATTACGTAACGCTCTCTTTTTGTTCCCCGCTCGTTTTTTTCCTCTTCTCCTCTTTCATTGCCTCTGACACATTCCGAGTTAGTTAGCTCCAACTTTTGCAATGGAAAAGTTTTCACCCATAATTAACTTGAACTATTCATTCTGCATATGTGCACGCGTGTTGGAAAAGGACCAGTTGAAAGGGGGAAACGCAGGTGAGAGTTCAGACAAAAGAAGAGATAACATGGGAGGCAGAGATACAGTGAACCCAGCTGGCGAGAGCGCAGCCGTGTTTTACACTCCAAGAGGAGGTGTGTGTTTTTATCATACTCTTTCCTCCTGCTGATAGGGAGGGAGTGGGTTGATATGGCGATAAAACCACATGCCTGGCGAGATAGGACATGACATAAACTTGGCCCCTACTCGAATGCCTTTCCACTTTTCACCCTCACACTGGGCGATTTTTTTTTGTTAGCATGGAACATAAGCAAGCAGAGATACGCCGCATTATCCTCCGAGACATTTTATAACAGCAGAAGTTAAATCAAGTCCCGGCGATAAGATCGCACTTCTGATAGCGTCCTTGAATGACATACGACCCCCTACTCTTTTCCATGTGTGTACACATGTTGCCCTGGCCGTGGGAAAGGTTATCTACTGGCAGACGCCGGTTATCAGCGCGGCGGATGCCATATCTATTTATTCCTTTTTTTTTAAATGAAGGCTGGCTTTGTTTGGCCGGGCGCAGACGTGAGGGAAGACCATCAAATGCTAAGCGTTCATAGTCCTCAGCACACGATGGAGATAGCGTCACAATGTCCACCTTGCCCGACCGCTGTGGGAAGCGCGGCGGGATTTCCACGAGGCCCGAGGGCGCGCACCGCCGACAGAAAACCACAAATACAAATGGAAAAGCATCACAGAGGAAACCTGTTTGTGAAATGTTGCTGCTTTGGAGAACTCGCTGTGGCTTGTTGAGCAAAATCCCATAATGAGGCATGTGTTTACTTGCAGGCGAGAACAAGGAAAAAGAAAAAGAACGACGCTGTTGCAAACTGCAAAAAAAACTCTTGTGCTTTATCTCGTCTGAATGCAACAAAAAAAAGAACAGCCTTTTTCTTATTGTCTCAAATGAATCCTGTTTAATTTGTCTTTGCTCTGGATTCTCATTTATTCATTCAGCGATTATTACTTCCTCAGCTGTACATCGCTGAACGTTTTTGCTTTCATTACAAAGAGTAATTGGCAGATTGACTTTTCCCTTCATGGAGGATGGTGGCGTTTCTCTCCAGCCTGTTTGCGCTTCTCCATTCGCCGCCATCCGAGGCAGATGCCCGTCGTAAACATGGACGCTTAACGGCTCGCGTGACAAAGCGCAGTCACATATTCTCAGGCATCTAAATCCAGACCGTGGCTGGTTACGCTGCAGATAGCGAGACGGTGGTTTCTCAGACACACGTTTTTTCACTTCCAGTGCTTATCTAAAGAACAAAAAGTGTCTCTTCCAGCTCTCGGTTCCACTAGCCTAGCACTCCTTCTCTCTTGTTTTGATCTTGGGTGACAAGTGAGGGGCCTTTTGCAGTCGGGAGAAGAAGCAGGCAGAGAAGGTGGCTTTGATAGTTGAAATTAATGAGGCTGGATATGTTTGGCTCCGCTCATTATGCCTACACATAGACCCCAAACCCCGGTGGGCCCCGGGAGCTCTGCTTCTCGTCTTTGTGCCGTGATCTCCTGATTTAGAGCCTCCTCCACTCTTTTGCTACTTTCCCTCCACCCACAGCCTCGTCCCCACCTCTCAAGCTCTCGCTTTTTTCCGCGGCGCGTGGAAGGAAGCGAGATAATATAATCAGCCGTGCGAGAACAATGAGTGCGCCGTGTCGGGCTGAGGCGGAGCAGACGCCCCCTTCAAAGCCACCTTAACGTTCCACTTCAGCCCCTAACTGCATGCGGCTGAGAGGGGTGGAGCGGGCTGGAGATGTTTCCTCTGTCTGTCAGATGAAGCGGCCAAGGCCCGGAGATGTGCGTTTTGTAGCGCTCTGCAGATGTGCAGTGTGTGTGTGTGTGTGTGTGTGTGTGTGTGTGTGTGTGTGTGTGACTCTGTGTTTTCCCGTGCACAAACTAGTACTTCTAATTGAGAGAGGGAGAGTATTTTTGTGCAAGACTTGACACCTCACAGAGTGAGGCCAAACCAAAAGCACCGAGTCTCACGGTCTTCTCTCGTGTGTGTCTCTGTGTGTGTATGTGTGTGTGTGTGTGTGTGTGTGACTATGATTGTGTGTGTTAAGGGCTTGAGGTAGGTCCTGAGATAAGGGGAACATCTGTTAGTCTGTCTTTATCTCTGGCAGAGCTCCTGGCACACCATAGTAAGAAGCCCCATCTAATCAGAGCAGACACAGAGTCAGCATGGCTGCCAGCTCTGTGGCCCGTCCCTGGCACACACACACACACACACACACACACACACACAGACACAGACTCATGCAGAAAGAGACAGATTCTTTTTTATTTTCCAGTTGCCATCTTTACACTTTGTCCTGTTTTGGCACCATGCGGTCATTGAATGTAGCTTGGGTTTTGGTTGTTTTGAAAAAAATAATGTTTTATTCATGCAGGAATGGGTAGTGAGCATGCATGTTGTTTTTCCTTCACCGACCTGTTTAACACTGATCCACTTTCCTGCCCACTGCTGTGTATTCTTACGACTCGTGGCACCGTCCAAGTGTTGTGCTTGAGGGTATCTTAGTTGTTTTCACATTCTTTTCATTATCATGTTGTTGGCCAGTCCCTAACCAGCCTGCCTCTCTGCCCTCTGGTTAAACACTCTGGCCTCCAGAAAACAACAAAAAAAACAGTGTTCGTACAGGTGTGTCATTACCGCTGCCATTTTACGCCCTGTGTCTTCCCTCCCCTTCTAGCGGTGCTGATCATGTCAGCTGGAGCAGAGTCCAACACACCGATCACGCTCCTTGACATGAATTGTCTGATATTGACTGCGAGTCGGTCTCGCTGTGGATCCAGATCGATTCAGGTCTTTTTCCACGTTTCCCCATCTAGAGCAATTGCTTCGCTCTGGTTATGCTTGCGTGCATGTGTGTGTGTGTGTCAGGTTAACCAGCAGTGACACCAACCCCGCAGTGCAGTGTGGATCTGGTCCTTAGGAGGTCTAATGAATGTAGGTGGGCCTTGTCACCGCGCGTCTCCACGCGTCGCCGTCCCGCTCATGAGAGGCGACAGGTTTTTGCAGCTGTGGCGACTTCCCTGGGGGGAAAGGGATGCAGCCCTGGGGCACACACACACACACACACACACACACAGTCAGACTGATGAACATGCATGCAGCGTTGCGGACAAGGGGTATTAATCGCGCCCCTTCATCACCGCTTAGCAAGCAAAGCGACGTGCTTTCTAGTCCGGAGCAGGCAGAAGGCGTGGTGGAAGTTTCTAGACGGATCCAAAAAAAAGCCTCCAAGGGCATCGTGTCACTTCTAACCCGCGATGCATGCATATTCTCACGTGGGACGCGTGCCATCTCACACAGGTTGCCAATTACGAATAATACAGTGTCTGTTTGTCGTCGGTATCGCGGCTTTTGGACCGACGCTCTCGGCAGAGAATGCAGCTGTTTTGTATTCTCCAACATTCAGGCATTCGTTTTCATTTTAATAACTGTGAGGGGAAATTATTGGCACCAGGAGATACCATTTTTCATTCGCTATATAACTGTGAGTCAAAGATTATTATTTCCCCTCTCATCTCCGTAATGAAAATGTATTCCAACGAGAGAGGCCCGTGTTTATGGGAATTAATTCACGTGTGAATGGGTGGCAGTGATAGAAACGCAAGCCGACGTTTGAATTACGCGTAGCTGGGCGAGGCGAGTAATAGGGAATCAAATATCTGACTGAGGGGGAGTGTGAACTGTGTTTGTCCGCCTTTTGTTTTTGTAGCTTTTCGCTTTCTTTTTCATTTTTCAGGAATTGACTTTTGAATTGTAGTTTATTTAGTTTCCATCATTGACCCGACCACAACTTGACTGAGTTGTTATCTTCTGCTCGGATTCAATTATGTCTGGAAAATGACTCCATTTCATTCCACATTTGGTCCCAGAAGATGACAAAACCCGGTTTAACAGAATGAGTCCCACCTGTAGCAGACTTCTCTCCCGACAACACATGGACGTTCCCAAATATGGGCTGCTGATTCACTCTCCCTCTTCTCAAAAGTCAAAAGTCACACCAGACCCCCATAATGACTTAACTAATGCAATTTTCTTTTTTTTCTTTTTGTCCCTACCATGTCAACTCTGATAGAGGGAGACCTTTGACTCAACCCCCACCCCCCCCCCCCCCCCCACACACACACTCTCACACACACACACACACACACACACACACACACACACACACACAGCTCTGCTGCCTTTATTATGCTGAGTCTTAACATGTGTCACTTTAACTGCGGCGGCAGTATTTTCCCCGGCCAGTTTAGATAAATGGCAATTTGAAGCCCCGCTTGTCAGGAGAAATTACGGCATCACATCTCACGTTGGAGAAAAGCCAGAAGTCAGTCATGTTTACACACATGTCGTCTAAAGCCGGACTTTAAAAAGACAGCCCTCCTTTTCTCCCGAGTAAACACTCAGGGATTTAAGAGATTGAGGTGAACTGAAAGTCTTTTTGTGACTCGGGGGGGACAGAAAGTTAAGGGTGTAGAGAAAGGTTATGGCAGCCGTGTCAGAACTGGTGCAGAGAAGGAAAAACAGGCTTGTGGATCCACGTGCCTGGGTCTGCCTTTACAAATAGTGTTACTGTATACCTAAAAGACATGATGGAGGGGGAATTCAAACTTTCATTGCATGCTAATTCTTTATTTTAAGCCGAACTTTTCCTTTCATGACTGCTTTGGCCCAACGAACCCTTACTCCAACTCGACTGGACCGGCGCTGGAACTCCGCACAAATCACATCTGTCATTGGTCTGACTTTGAAGAGGCCATCGGCCGTCGACACATCTAGCTTCAGACGCTGCCTCTCCCTCGGCTCGACCGTACGGGTCGATTGGAAACGCAGTAACGCAGCAACAAGGGCCACTTTGAAACCTTCCAAGCTCATACCTCAGGAGGAAGGCAGGCGTGGAGGAGATAAGGCTAAGCCTCTACCTCTGGGCTTTTCTCTCTCTCTCTCTCTCCTGGTCTCCCTCACCTGTTTGCAGTGAGGCCGAGGCGGGGAGGCGGTTGAGATATCCACAGGTGTCCCATTGTGAGCCTGTGACGAGCCTCCTCGTAAAGTTACCGTGACGGAGATCTCGCGCTCGCTCGTGTGACTCCAGCAACCTTGAAGCAATAGAGCCGTTTTGTCAGCTAATGCGGACCTGCTCCGACCGGCTTCACGCGAGCGCTTCGGCGAGAGATAAAGATTCATTAGCCGATAGAAAGACGAGGGCACAGCGTGTTCGCGGAGGACGGTGTTCTTTAGTGTTCGCCTCCTCCGTGTTGTTTCTATGGGAACCCGGGGCTTGTCGACGGGTTCAAGGTATTTCTGTCTGAGTGAAGTACCTCTGGTAGCTATCATCAGTGTCACAGGTGGTAGATCGTAGCTACTCCTGCTCTCTGCAGACGTATTGTCGCACGTCGGTTTCGGCTCCTGACATCTGTTTGCTTCCTTTCTAGGACTGAAATAAGTCACTGAGCACTTTTCATAAATGTCTGCTTCTTTTTCTCTCAAGATTTGTGCCTTTACCTTTTACGACGCTGCAGAAAGTGATATCACATGGCACACCCCTTTATTTTTATTTTTATATGCCTCAGTGTGATGCCACACTGTGTTTTCTCTGTTCAGCCGGAGCACAAGGGGGTGGGAGTCTCTCACCCCCGATATGTCAGCTCCTAGCAGGGCGCTCGGCGCAGTAGGATGGTGACACAGTCCAACCCCACAAAAAGAGCCTCCCTCACTCCCACAACCAGCGCATGCAGCTCCTTGCCAGCGGTGAAGCAGAGGGAGGGATGGCCTTTGCACAGCTGGAGCTTCTTCCAGCAGAAATCCTGGCAGAGCCGCATCATCTTTTCCCGTTTCAGTGAGCACGCTTAAATCACGTTGCTATAATTAGCACGCTCTTCAATACTAAATCACCCTGTTTACCAAAAACCAAAAATATGAAGATCTGCATCACTCAACTTCAGGGCATCTGGCAGCCGCAGCATGTCCAAAGTCAGGTCTCGTGAACGTGGCTCGTGATTGGCAGTTTGTTCATAGGAGCGTCTCTCAGCGGCGGTCCGAGAGCACATCTATATGTAAACGTCGGGTTACGAGCCGCTACTACCTTCGGTCAGTGTCCCCGTTAGCTCCCCGCTGTAGCCAGCAGGGGCTCCTGCTAGCGCTCCGTTACTTGCCTGCTAACTTCCGCTAGCTCCCCGAAAACCAACGAAGTTAGCGGGACCAGGCTTGACACCCGACTTGGGCAGAGGGGGCGCGGTCAGTAGCAGCAGCAGCGACCGGTAGCAGCAGCAGCGCTAGCTAGCAGCAGCAGCGCTAGCTAGCAGCAGCGCTTCTACTAGCTTGCTACAGCGGGGACACTGACCGGCCATAGGAGCGGCTTGTAACCCGACGTTTACGGTAATATCTAATGTCAGGCTCTGACTCATTTGGGGTTTGGTGTGCATGCGCACTGGTCATAGTTCAAAGAAATACACTGAGCGGTTTGAAGACAACTGTTAAAAATAGAGGCGACGCGTTGTCCTACAGCTGAATCATTTAACACAACAACAAGAGTCCATGTTCTCAGTGCATATAGCCGGCGGCAAGCTTGGTGTCTGTTAAGAGGCCGTGACACAGGAACAAGAAGTCTTGCTGTCACAGACACCCGAACCGTCCTGAATACAAACACCGCCTCATCCCCAGTCGATGCATACATTATGTATCGTTACATCGTAAACACACACGTTTCCCTCGCGCTCTGAACAACATTTCATATGCTAATGTGAAGCGTGACCTCCGCAAACAAACCTCGGCTGCGCTTGTATTCACGGCCGTGGGATTCGTACACAATTTTGCACTTCAGCGCTCGTGCGGCGCCGTACAATTTCCACCGGCGCGACGGCACGCAGGTAGCAATGCACATCGTCGTCCGCACGCGCACACACACTCCTGACACATCAGGCAGTAGGTGCGCGCTCTTTCACAGTCCAGAGTGGCTTCCCAGCCTGTGATTTAACGGTCATTTTGTCGGCTGCAATAGCATCCTCTCCCATCCCCTGGTGCCCAGTGGTGAAATAACAGACTGTGGGCTCATCCACAAAACCCACAGGACCACACTTGAATCATTGCTACAATTTGAGCTATCAAATCATAATGGGAGGATGAGATTGCCTTTCTCTTTCCTCAGTGTGTGTGTGTGTGTGTGTGTGTGTGTGTTGGTGAATGTGTACATGGCGGGCAGCTAAGCAGGTTTATATTCTCTGGGCCCGTAGGCTCGGGTTAATGTGTTTAGATAGCTCACATTTGTTCCCCTATATTCCAACTGAGGAGGAGGTGCTTTTTCTTTGTTGTTCTTGCTGGTTTTTCCCTTCAGAGCTCCCTGTCTTAATTAGTAGAAACTGGGAACAGTGTTGTTAGCGGCAGTTTCCTCTGGATCCTCTGGAAGAAAGTTGCCTTGTGCTTTACGCCGTCCAAACCAACGCATCATTTCACACAACGCAGACCTTTTTTATTTCCCCGTTGCCTTGACAGCCTGCGCGGGTCACAGTGCAGCACGGCGCGCTTGTTTGAGCAACGCGATGGGGAATTCAGGGTTTTCAGACGGGACACAAATGAGTCGTCTCCACATTCTGGACCGTATTTCTCGTGACATCACATTGTGCAGAGCGCCATGGCTACCCTTTGTGTCTGGCTGCCGTGGGCTCGATGTGTGTGTGTGTGATATTTGACACACTACCCTGACACTGGGAGCCCGAGCCTGGCCATCTTGACGTCACCTCCCTCTCACGTGTGCGCGTATATACCTCGTACTTCATCCCGATGGCCTCTCTTTGTTGCGTCATTCGTCTTCAGCGTGTCGGAATCACGCGTTACAAGATATCAGCGGTGAAGGAAAAGACGGACAAAAGGGGTGGGCGGGCAGAAAGCGATGGATGATTGCCCTTTGGCCCACAGACACTGTTATTACATAGCTGGCTGTGCCACCACAAGAGCGGCGAGGTCAATGTAATTTACACTGAGCTTTGTAAAGGCGAGCCTCTCTTCTGCTCGGGCTAATGATCGCCTTTGAGAGAGGAGTGACCGCCGCACTTTTCGCCGCGATCCTTATTCCGCTCGCATTGATCCCTCCGCCTATTTTCACACAGTAATGGATGGCTTTGTCCC